>NW_006159596.1:239161-293523 GCF_000334495.1 Tupaia belangeri chinensis
TTTTTTTTTTTTTTTTTTTTTTTTTTTTTTCTTTTTTAAACATAGAGGGGTGAGCAAGATTATTACATTCTTTTTTTTTTTATTATCTTAAAGAAATTTCCCTTCATCTATTATATGCTTACCCAATATTTCAGTTTGTATAGAGAAAGTGTATGTGTTTTTCTCCCTTAAGTAGACTTTTTGGTTTTTCAGTGTTTTCAAAAATAATAAATTGGTTCAGTATCCAAAGAGCATTCTTCAAAGATGGCATATGCTTTTAAAAAAAAAAACATATTATTATGAATTCATGGATTTAAACATATTTGAAGTTTCAAATCTCAATTGACTCTATCCTTCACATACCATGGTAGTAGATGATAGCTTCTTTGCTGTTTAGTATGACAGGGTGTTCCCCTTTATCTTCTGTGCTGCCACTACAGATCTTGAATCAGCTGTTTTCCAAGGAGCTGTAATGAGAAAGTTCCTGTAATGAGAAAGCCCAGTATGGGACCTGGGGTGCTCAATGCTTTTGGGTTGGTCATTGTGTCTAGGTCTCAGATTAATCTTAATAGTACTTTTGAAAAGGCGTTACCATGGTTTCATTGGTTAATCATCATGATATTCCTTTGATTATCAGCATATTCCTACATATTTTACAAATGTGGAGGAGGTTCAATGACATGCCCAAGAATATGCAGCACTTTTGTTGCAGATCTATCTGATCGGGAGTTGGTGAGTTCCACTCCTATTGTTTGTCCACTGAGCCATCTTGCTTTTACTAGGAAAAAATGAGCAATCCATTGCTTTCAAGGCAAATAACAGTTCTCAGATTTTAGGGATTTGATTAAAAAAGAATTTTTTAATGTGTAGGTTGTATATTTAACTTACACATTTTCTTGTGAGCATATTAAAATTATGAATTAAAATATAGCATTTTTTTCCTTGTATCATTTGTTGGGAATAGTTTTTATTCCATCTAAATTATGCATCTTTGCGTATCATCAGCATAATATTAAAATCTATTAATAATATTATCACCAAAATTAAAAATTGCCACATCTAGGTATATTTATATGCCGTCTAGTAAATAGGCTAGAACCATAGTTAAGCAGTCAGGGTATATTGTTTTTTGTTTTTGTTTGTTTGTTTCAGCCTCACATTAATGGAAACTTTCTTTTTTTTTTTTTTTCTTTTTGTTTAACCGTCATAAAGAACATCAGATCAATGCGCTCATAGTTCTAATTCAGTTTGTGTCCTCTCCCACCCCTTTCAGTTTTCTTTTTAGATAATTAGTTTTATCTTTGATTTAAAAAAAAAATTATCTGCCATATTTATTATGCAAATATATAAAGTTCTTACTATATACAAGACATTGTGCTATGACCATAAACAAAAAAAAAATGGTCCCACCAAAGATATTACAGATTTAATGGTTGTTTTATAGCTGGATACATAAATAAAACACTTTCATTAGTAATAAATATAGGGACCATTTTGAGGGGGTACTTTCTTAAAATATATAATGCCTAATCTTGGCTTCTTCCCTCTCCCCTCCCCCCTCTTGCTTTTTAAAGATGATGGAAAAGAAGAACCACCAACCACATTACTTTGGGTTCAGTACTACTTGGCACAACATTATGACAAAATTGGTCAGCCATCTATTGCTCTGGAGTATATAAATACCACTGTTGAAAGTACACCTACGTTGATAGAACTCTTTCTTGTGAAAGCTAAAATCTATAAGGTAAAAATCTTTTCCCCTTTTTTCTTATAAGTTAATGAGACTTGTCACATATTTTTAAAAATATTTTATAGATTCTAAATATAAGACAAAATGTCCCATTTGATGATGACTCAAAAAATATGAAATGACAAGTGTGGTGTTTTTCTTAGTCTGATTACTTTTGGACACATCATGGTTGTGCTAATTTGATCTTTCAGTTATACACTTCCGCATGCGTGCATGCACACACACACACACACACACACACACACACACAAACACAGTTATTTATATATATCTTGTCATATTCAACCATTAGACCACAGTGGTTTCTGTAAGAGTAGAGGTAATCCAAAGGTAATTATATGTGCTGTGAAGTGTGTGTTTCTATTAACATTTGGTATGATTGTGTGGGTGGCTGGTAATGTTAATGAAATGAAACTGAAGATTCTACTGGGAATTTTATATATTATCTCATTCAGCTCCTCGACTCTTGTACCTTTTTTGTTAATTTTGTTATATGTTCTAGCATTACCTTAAAGTTGGATCTTTCCTGTCTTATTACACATAAAATTTAGTAATTAAAGGTCTTGAAGGAATGATTATAAGTCAGTAATTTACTTTGCAAGAAAATAAGTAATTTTTTTTTAAAGAGAGATTTTTGCTATAGGGCACATAGACTTGCCAGAGAAACAGAGACAGAGAAAAATCACTCCCCCAGGAGGGATACCAAAATCAGAATCCCTTCTCCTCCATTCTCCTTTTGGGATTTTGGTCATGCACACAGACCTGCCCAGTTTGAATTTCAAGCAGCCAGGTCTGGCACTTGAACCACAAAAGCATTTGTTAAAGCCAGATTATTCTCATCATCTTTGTGACTTTGCCAAATGGATTAGTTAGGAGAGTTAGAATGAGAATCATCAGGCAGTGACTACTAATGATCCTAATCAGTTTCCACAGTTCTATTGGAGTATAAATTTGGTCATCCATTTTGCCTCTTATGACTTCATTGAATTATGTTCTTTTGACTTAAAAAAATTTGTTTCACCAGAGAGTGCATGTGTTCACTAGGGAGAGAGAGAGAGAAGAATTTCCCTAATGGAATTTGGTCCTGTTGTGATTCCTTCTCAATTTCTTCATCCTGTTGGGATTTTGGGCATGCATGCACACACATGCACCCAACACATTTTTCATGCCTCTGGGAATAGGATTCAAGCTGTGGATGACTATGTGAAGTCCAGCTAACTTAACCACTAGACCACAGGGCTAACCCTTAACAATAATTTTTGAGTATTTACTATGTGCTAACCACTGATAAAGGCAATAGTGATGTAACAGTAAGATAAAACCATTCTGACAAGTACTGTCACAGAGCCTGCGTTGTAGATGTTCAGAAACTTAATGACAGTGTCAGGAGTGAATACTTGTTTCTGCATTGATTAACATCCTGAGTCAGAGAAATACCTTCTCTCTCAATTGTTTTTATTTTTTTAATTAGTATTGATAGGTAGTGAATTACCTACACAGAAGAATTAGCGTACTTACTGGTTTATTTTGGTTTTGTACCTTGTAAGCATGCTGGTAATATTAAAGAAGCTGCAAGATGGATGGATGAGGCCCAGGCCTTGGACACAGCAGACAGATTTATCAACTCCAAGTGTGCAAAGTACATGCTAAAAGCCAATCTGATTAAAGAAGCTGAAGAAATGTGCTCAAAGTTTACAAGGGTTCGTATAGCTTGTTTTCTTATTAACAGGACATGAGCCAATTTGTATTTGTATATACATTGCTCATTTTTTAAAGTTTGTTTTTAATATCAACCTTGTCCATGTTTAATTAAATCCCCATTATCAGAAAAAAGTCAGTTATCACTATAAAACATTTTATCTCGAGTGGTGGTACAATAGATTTTTAAAGTCTGGGTTTTTTTTTTTTTTTATGTTCAGATGAATTTTTTAGGGACTAAGGGAGCTGTTAATACCTTCTGTGTGCTAGTAGTGTTCTTCTCTTACATTAGTTCCTACCCCCAATTATCTAAATCTTTTTATTTAATTATTTGCAAAAGTACATAAGATTTTGAGTGATTAGGAAGAGTTTTAGTTTCTCTCCTGTTAAATATTCTTAGTCTAAGAGTGGTTTGAAAATAGAAAATTGTGCTGAAAAAAATAACATCAGTTGACCATCTTTTCCTGTTTAAATCTTGTGGTGGATTGATGTATTTGGTAAGAAATGATCTTGAATATGTGATTTTCATATAGGAAGGAACATCAGCGGTAGAGAATTTGAATGAAATGCAATGCATGTGGTTCCAGACAGAGTGTGCCCAGGCTTATAAAGCAATGAATAAATTTGGTGAAGCACTTAAGAAATGTCATGAGATAGAGAGAGTAAGTACCTAATATGAGTTTCACATTATACTCCATCTTGAAGATTTTGGATAAATCTTGAATTTTTTTCTTCTTCTCACTATTGGTGACTTTGGTCGCTATTTGCTCTTTCTAGTTTTTCTAATAGAAGTATTTTAGACTATATTTTTGGCCAACCACTGTATTATCTACTTTTTCTATAAGAATTATTTTTAGAAACTTAAGTGGAAATTTTTCTTTCTTGGCTGTATTTTTATTAATTTTCTAACTTTTCTTTCACATTGCTACTATTGCTTCCCTAATTCATAGCTCATTAAGTAATCCTAGAAGCCTTTATTGTGCACATTGGTGATGCCAGACACCTTAATAAGATAGAAGCTTTGAATACTTTTCACTGTTTCTGAAGCCTATGTAATTCCTCATATTCTGATGAAAAATCACTGTTTTCTTGATGTAGTTCATGTTTGAGTCTTTTTTATCACTAGTAGTTGGCTTTCATTCTTTGAGTTTTTCATAGATAAACAATTTATATAATTAATTTGACATTTGTAATGTCAAACTTAGTTGAAATGTGAATGGTGGTAGCTGCTCGACTTAGTAATTGATTTTTCTCTCACATAACAGCTTCATGTTACATAGGGTTCAGATTTGTGTCCTCAAAAAATAACTAAATATTACATTTTATAATCCTGTGCAAATTACTCTAAGTATAAAAACTTTATGTTTATCTTGTGGACCTACTACACTGCACTGTGATGTACAGTAATAAGTTGTGTTTGATTTGTTATACTAGTGTTCTTGAAATACAATTATGGAAGATATATTCTGGAAGCAGTGTGCTTCCCTTTTATTTAGCAAATAATTTAGTGTCTGTTGTATGCCATATCTTATGCTAGGTGATGGCCAACTATATTTGTTTATTTGATATGCAAAGTATTTCTGCTGAATGTTTGTAATTTTTAATATGTTTTTGTTTTACTATTTTTTATGACAAACAATTCTAAAGCTTTGATTTTATATTTTTCTTAGACATTGCTATATTTCAGTATAATAATGAAAAGATTTTATTAGCATTTTATAGAAATCACTGATGACCAGTTTGACTTTCATACATACTGTATGAGGAAGATCACCCTTAGATCATATGTGGACTTATTAAAACTAGAAGATGTACTTCGACAGCATCCATTTTACTTCAAGGCAGCAAGAATTGCTATAGAGATCTATTTGAAACTTCATGACAACCCTCTTACAGATGAGAATAAAGAACATGAAGCTGATACAGGTATGATATTCAGAGGTTACTTATTTGCACTGATATCTTTACGTTTTTAAATACTGATTTTTCCTGAGCTTTTTTTTCATTGAACATTTTGTGGGACGATGTTATATAAGGCTAGAAAATGATTGTTTTGTGAATTTCTCTAATCAACAAAAGAAAAATACTCAGTACTTTGATATTTTCAAAGTAAGTTGGGCTGGCCCTGTAGTGTAGTGGTTAAACCCTGACCATAGGGATCTGGATCCCACAAGGCCTACTAAGGTTTGAATCCTGGCCCAGTGGCTTAAAAACATAATTGGGTGCATATACATGCATGCCTAGAATCCTGATGAGATGGAAAAATGGAGGAAAAAGGATTGTAGTGTGATCACGCCCTGTTGGAGTCTGTTCACTCATTCTGTGTCTCTGATGAGTGTTCCCCCCTGTAGCAATTTTTTATTTGTAACTGATAATTACTATTTAAGAAATTTGACTTTGGGGCAGGCAGGTGCTGTAGTGGTTAGGGCACTGGACTGCATGTGACTTAAATACAGTTCAACTGTAAGCAACTCATGCTGGGTGCCTGTGTGTGCATGCCCAAATCCTGAGAGAAGAATGAAGGAAAAGGGATTGTGTCATGGCCATCCTCTCTGGGGAATGATTTCTCACTTTTTCTCTCTCTGTCTCTGTCTCTCCAGTGAGCACATATGCCCTATAGCAAAAATCTCTCTCAAAAAAAAAAGAGAAGTTTGCATTTCATGAGTTTTGTATTTACTGTGTGATCTACCTCACACTATAAAGTGCTGGCTACTTTATAGGACTATATATTGCTAATTATATAATTAGTGTTAGAACCCTATATTAGTGTTGGCTATTAGTATTACTTGCTATCCCTTTCTTTAATAACAGTTTATAATTAACCTAATAAAAGATGAATATTGTGTGAACATTAAAAGCAAAAGTCAGCTAGGAATTAAGCTAGGATTATTACGTAGTGGTTTATTATTTGACCCATTTTTAACATGCCATTTTTATAGTAGGGTTTCTTAATGCCTAGGGAGAATGTTCTGGGAAAGAATCTCAGAATGAAATGGATTTCATCTGTAGAAGAACATAAAATAATTTTATGTCAAAATATTTTGTGACTTACTCATGGCGAAAATGTCATAGGAGTTGGAGCATACAATGTGTGTCGGGTATTTTTTTCTTTAGTCCTGAGTTTATTCATTCTTCTTTGAGAATATCATTACTTTCTGTATCCTTCCTCTGCCAAAGAGATTTTGAGTCCTGTTTTCAATTTATTTATTTATTTTTTATTACCTAAGGACTGTTTAGAACTGTCTCTTTTAAAAAACAAATTTTATTTTATTTAACTGTAATTATTTACTTATTTTAATTTGACCAGAGAGAGAGAGAGGAAAAGTAAGAAGGCAAGCTGCCAGGTCCAGGACTCAAACTGCAGTCAGTCATGTGGGAGTCCAGCACCCTTAACCACCATGCCACCTGCCGGCCCCAAGTTTAGAACTTTCTGTTCAAACTCTTACACAGATTTTGTCTGAATCCATTTCTCCCTGTTGGTGCTGTTTCATTTTGGACGAAAATGCCAATAAGGAGAAAATCTTGACAATTTACAGTTGAAGATGAGAGCTATGGATCTCTGGTTTCTTTCATTTTTCTTCATTTCTCTCTCCCTCCCCCTCTTCAGATTATGTGAAAGAACTTTAGAAAGTTGATAGAGATACATATAATGAGAAAACTATGCTTGGATTTCAATATTTTTTCACCAAGTCCTAGACCTGGCAACTTGAAACTCAACATTGGGTGTGTGTTTACATGCTCAGCATCCTGAGAGGAGAAGGGATTGTGGTGCAGCTGCCCCCCGGGGATGATTTCTTTCTTCTTCTCCCTCTGCCTCTCCACTGAGCACACACACTGACACACTGTGTATCCAAAAAAAAAAAGGAAAAAGAAACCTAAAAAAAAAAGAGATATAGTACCTACACACCCAGTATAAATGTTGTGGTAAGCATTAGATGGTTACTGTGGATGTTTTTTGGAGACACACAGGAGTTTTTAGTTAATATCAGTTCTCAAGTCCAGTGGGGCACAGTGTTACAGTTCTTGATAAGGACTCAAGACATAGGAGTAATCTTCTATGACTTATAGTCCTGCCCTCTGGATTTTTGGTTCCAACTAGCTCTCTTTTGAAAGTTAGGAGTTGTTTGCAACAGTAGTTTTTAAAATTTACCTTCCTTCAAGTAAAGTTTTTAGGATTCTAAAGTCCTCTTTTCATTTTATATTGTCTGTTCCTTTTGGTCCTAATTTACTTTGTTTCTGCCCATAGAATTCTTTTTAAATCATTATGGGTCTTTGGTGAATCTTACTGGAGTACATTTATATTGTGAGCTTCTGCTTAGGAGGGAATACCTTTACAGTTTTAGAAGCTTTTTTTTCGGAGAGGTTTTTGCTATAGGGCGCGTGCGCTCGCCAGACAGAGAGACAGAAAGCGAGAAATCACCCCCCAGGGGGAATGGCCATACCACAATCCCTTCTCCTCCATTCTCCTCTTGGGATTTTGGGCACGCACGCACAGGCATCTGGCGTGAGTTCTAAGTCACTGGGTCTGGGACGCGAACTGTGGTCGACTAAATGGGAATCCAGCGACATAGCCATCACACTAGCTGCTGGTCCCAACAGTTTTAGAAGCTTTATGGTTTGAGAGAATTTGTGAGTTATACCCTGAGTATTTTTAATTAGTTAGTTATTTTTAGAGAGTTGGCTTTTTGGCTATAGGGCACATGTGTTCACCAGAGAGACAGACAGACAGACCAACAGACAGAAAGTGAGAACCCCCCTCAGGGGGGATGGTTATACTATATAATCCCTTCTCTTCTATTTTCCTCTCGGGATCTTGGGCACACATGCACATAACCCCCAGCGTGAGTTTTAAGCTGCTGGGTCTGAGAATTGAACCATGGTTGACTACATGGGAGTCCAGCAATGTAACCATTACACCATCTGCTGGTCCCTATTATTATTACTTTTAATTTGACCAGAGAGAGACAGAGGAAGGAAAGTGAGAAAGCAAACTGCGAAGTCCAGGACTCAAATTGCATTTGGCCATGTGGGAGTCTAGTGCCTTGACTAACATGCCACCTGCTGGCCCCATACCCCTTGAATTTTTTTTTTTTTTTTTTTTTTTTTTTGAGAGAGGTTTTTTTTTTAAGGCGTGTTGACTCTCCAGAAAGACAGAGATAGACAGAAAGCGAGAAATCACCCCACTAGGGGTGTGGCCATGCCGCAGTCCCTTCTCCATTCTTCTCTCGGGATCATGGGCATGCATGCACACATGCCCGGTGTGAGTTTAAGCCACCGGGCCCGAGACTTGAACCATGGTCGACTACATGGGAGTCCAGCGACATATCCATTACATCAACTGCTGGTCCTGATGCCCTTTGAATTTTTAAAATCCTTGTGTGTGGGAGTGGGAGTAGCAGGTGGCATGAAGTCGACCATGTGGGATCTAGCTGCCTTAACCTCCATGCCACCTTCTAGCCCAATAATGAGATTTTTGTAAAGGAAAACCCTTTTCTTTCCCTCCTGACATGTTTTCCTAAAAATGCCCTGGATTTGATCTTTGCTTAGTAGCCATTTCTGGAGAGACTGAATTATTATTTTTTTTTTAACCAAAAAAGTCTCTGCTTCTTTCTTCTGTTTATTTCCTCATGCATTTTACTGTAAGCAGCCAAAAGAATTAGGTGCCACCTTCAGTGCTTTGCCTGGAAATCACTTTAGCTTGATACCTAGTTTATTCAATAACATTTTATATCCTGAACTTTGTGTCGCTTTATCACTAACGTATTCCTCACTTCACTTTAAACCCTCACCTGCAGTGTCCTTAAAGTCCAGATTTCTATTAAATTTAACTATCTAAGGCTCTTCAGACTTTCACTAACCTTCCTTCAAAGTCTGTCTACCTATTGCCACTCACAGGTTCCAACATTACTCCCACATTTTTGGCTTTTATTATGGCAGCATCCCACTTCCAAGTCACAAAACCTACATTGATTATGCAAAGGAAACTACTCAAAAACTTAGCAGCTTTTTTTTTTATTCTTTTTTTTTTTTTTTGGAGAGGTTTTATTCGCTATAGGGTGCGTGCACTCGCCAGACAGACAGAGAGACAGAAAGCGAGAAATCACCCCCCAGGGGGGATGGTCACGCCACAATCCCTTCTCCTCCATTCTTCTCTCGGGATCTTGGGCACGCACGCATACATGCCCGGCATGAGTTTTAAGCCACCGGGTCCGGGACGTGAACCGCAGTCGACTACGTGGGAGTCCAGCGACATAGCCATTACGCTAACTGCTGGTTCCCAAAAACTTAGCAGCTTTAAATAACAGACATTTATTATGTTACTGTGGGCCAGGATTCAAGTTACTTAGCTATGAGATTCTGAGAACACGGTTTCTCTCAGGAGATTGCAATCAAGATGTCACACAGAGCATCTGAACAGTCACTTTGGACTGGAGAATCTGCTTCCAAAAAGTTTATCATGGCCAGAACCCTCAATTCTAAGCCACATGACTCTTCTCGTAATGTTAGTTGAATATTTTTTACAATATGGGTTCTGGCTTCCTCCAAGTGATCCAAGAAAAAGAGAAATCCATAATGCTTTTTTGTTCTAGTCTTGAATACCTTTGTTTCTACAGTATTCTCTGTCTTATAAGTGAGTCGCTTAGTCCACATTTTAAGGAGTAGAGTAATAGATTTTTAAGTTTATTATTTCTTTCATGAGATACACACACACTTACACACCTACCTTTGCCGGGTTTCACAATACTGTGATCCTGCCACCAGCTTCTCAGCCAGCCAGGATTGCAGGGGCAAATTCAGGTTGACCCAAGAATCCAGACCTGGCCCTCCCACATGGCTTCAGTATTGAGCACCAGTGCTCTGCCACCTGCACCACCACAACTGGGCCAGCTCTGTCTCTTGAGGGGAAGAATTTGTAGGCTTATTTTGAATTACCACAATGATGGTGTATTTTGGAATGATTTTCTTTTTCTAGTTTGCTATAGGGTGCTTGTGCTAATCAGGGTGGAGTGGGAATGAGATGAGAAATAATCCCCACTGGCCATTCCCTTGCAGTCCCTTCTCTTGGGCTTTGTTGTATACTCACCCAACATGGTTTTCAAGCCACCGGGTCCAGAACTCAAATTTCGTACAGCCGTGTGAAATCCAGCTGCCTTAAACTCCACACCACCTGCTGACCCTCATTTCTTAAAATTGAGAAATGTTATTCAAATAAATATTGACTGAGCATATAAGTTTTAAATGTGTAGCTTGAAATTTGAACAATATTTTCACTTTATAATAACATTTGTTAATGATTTTCAATTTATTTTTGAGACATTGTTTATATGTCTAGGAATACTGTTAAATTCAATACTATATTTTGAATTTAGTGTTTATTTATTCATTCTGTCAACAAATACTTGAGTGTTTTCTTTATGTTTTGGCATACTGAGGCCCTGAGAATAGAGAATTAATGAGTAAGGCAAGGACTTTTCCATCAGTGTAGTCTGAAAGAAAGGCAGCTATATGAGTAAATATTATGATAAGAAAAATTTATCTATCATATATTGGGGCTGGAAGGTGGCATGGTAGTTAAGGTGCTGGCTTCCTACATGGGTGACCAAGGTTTGAGTCCCAGTCCTGGCAACTTGCTTTCTTACTCCCCACCTCTCTGTTTTGTTTCTCTATGGTCAAATTGAAGAATAATAATAAATAAAATCAATTATACTTTTAAAAAATTTGTCAGATGTGTGACAGCATAGAGAATAAGCTTTGGCCTTGTTAGAGAAGGTATAACTAAAGATAAAGTCCAAAGCCTTAAATATATGCAAAAGCTCTTTATATTCATAGAATTGCAAGTAGTTTAATATTGCTGAGGGAGGTCAGCAGGTGGCGTGGTGGTTGAGGATGCTGGACTCCCACATGGTCACCCATGGTTCGAGCCCTGGACCTGGCGGCTTGCTTTCTCACTTTCCCTTTCTCTCTCTCGCTCTGTTCCTCTCTGATCAAATTAAAATAAATACATCAATAAATAAAGTTTTTAAAAAAATCTTAAAAAGGTATTTAAGAAATATTGCTGAAGAAACATGAATTCCTTGTCATAGTTGCATATTTACATGCATACCCCATCTGGCTTCAAATTTTTCTGAAGAGTTTACATTTTTTGCTATCTAATGTAGAACCATTAACAAATCTTAAGTATGGACCAGCTAGTGGTAGTGTGGTGGTTAAAGTGGCTGGATTGCACATGGCCAAGTGCACAATTCGAGTCTGGACCTGGCAACTTGAAGAACACGCCGGGTACATGTACATGCATGCCCAAATTCACAGAAGGAGAAATGAAGTTGTGTCATGACCATCCTCCATGGGGACTAAATTTTCACCCCATTCCTTTCTCTTTTTCTCCAGAGTGCACATGTCCCCCAAAAAAGAGCTAGGTACATATACACAAATTTATATGTATAGCATGTGGGATTTTTTAAAAAAGAAATTTCATGGGAACCAGCAGTTAGCGTAATGGCTATGTCGCTGGACTCCCACATAGTCGACCACGGTTCGCGTCCCGGACCCGGTGGCTTAAAACTCATGCTGGGTGCGTGTGTGCCCAAGATCCTGAGAGGAGAATGGAGGAGAAGGGATTGCGGCGTGGCCATCCCCCCTGGGGGGCGATTTCTCTCTTTCTGTCTCTCTGTCTCTCTCTGTCTGTCTGGCGAGCGCACGCACCCTATAGCAAAAACCTCTCAAAAAAAAAGAAAGAAAGAAATTTCATCTGGGAATATTAAAGAGTGGCAGCTAATCACTAATTGGGTTAAATCCTTTTGATTCCATTAATTAACACTTACTGCCTACAGCAAACATGTCTGACAAAGAGCTGAAGAAACTCCGGAACAAACAAAGAAGAGCTCAAAAGAAAGCCCAGATAGAAGAAGAGAAAAAAAATGCAGAGAAAGAAAAGCAGCAGAGAAATCAGAAAAAGAAGAAGGATGATGATGATGAGGAAATTGGAGGCCCAAAAGAAGAACTTATCCCTGAGAAACTGGCCAAGGTACTTAATGGTGTTCAACACAACTGAGTGGATGTCATGACCAGCTATTGTCGTTTTTATACTGTCTTACTAAACCAATGTGATTATAGATTGTACCACCAACAATATTTTTAATTTTTGTTCTTCTTTAATACTTTGTTTTTTTTATTGTATTTTATGTTTAAAACATGAAATAATAATTCTGGTCCAGAATCTATTAATAGTGTGCTATAGTGGTAAAAGTTTTCGCTTTTGATTCCTTTTGATCTGGGTCCTGATGTCATATTTTAGACTTTGCATGCCCATAGACACTTTGTCTAACCTCTGATAGTTTTCTCATCTATAAAAATAAAGCATCTGGTGTGCGTTAGAAGTGGTACACGGAACTTTTTAGATTAAGTTGAATTGAGAACTTATGAGCTAAAAGCTGTATGCATATGTATCTCTCACTTACCTCTGTTATCAGTTTATAATGTTTATTTACTGACCTTGCACTACTGACCTTGAATTTGAACCTAATATCTTAAAAGTTTCTAAATATTTTTCCCAAGCCAGAATTTGACCTGCCGTTTTTAGCTATGCTCTGAAACCAAGTTCCAGCCAGCCACTCCTTGGTATCCACAGGACTGTATCCCACAGATACCCAAAACCTCAAGTCCCTTGTTTGAAAATTGTGTAGTATTTGTATATAAGTTACGCACATATTCCTGTATACTTTAAGTCTTTTCTAAATTGCTGATAATGCCCAATATAATGTAAATATTATGTAAACAGTTCTTACACTGTATTTTTAAACATTGTGGTTTTTTCATTGCTGTACATATTATTTTTATTCTTTAAAAATAATTTTGATCTGCAGTTGGTGGAATTTGGATGCAGATCCTGTGGATATAGAAAGTTGACTGTTGTCACATGAATAGTTTTGACTAATAATATACCTATGTACTTTTCTTTGAACTTGGACATCTTCCTATTATATGTGGAAATAATTGCATAATTTATTACCTTAAAGCAGTGTAGTAAGCACATTGCCCTAGACTTTAATTTTAGCCTCACTAGTATCTAAAACAAATTTTGATTGAGTAGTAATTAAGGAAAATTATAGTGGCAGATAGAATTGGAGAATTTTTTTGAATGACATCAGAATAGGTGTCATCTTGTAAATACAATAATACTGTTGTACAAAATATAGAAAAACCTTGATTGGTTTTGTACTGACTTTTTTTTTTTTTTTGGAGAGGTTTTGCTATAGGGTGCATGCGTGCGCTTGCCAGAAAGACGGAGAAAGAGAGACAGAAAGCTATAAGTCACCCTCCATAGGGAATGGCCATGCCACAATCCCTTTTCCTCCATTCTCCTCTTGGGATCTTGGGCATGCATGCACACGTGCCCAGCATGAGTTTAAGCCACCGAATCTGGGACTCAAACCACAGTCAACTACATGGGAGTCCAGCAACATAGCCATTATGCCAACTGCCGGTCCCTATATTGACAATTTTAATAAATAATTATATTATCTGCTAGGAACAAAAATACCTGTTGGGCATTTATTTGCAGAATACACAGGGAAGCAAGAAAGCACAGAAAACTGACCTTTCAGACCTCATAGAGAATTGCATTCTGCCAGGATTATAACATCAACCTTAGAGGCCTTCCAGGGTTATGCCTCAGTTTGCTTAATTCCACTGCCCTTTTTTTCTTTTTAGAATTATTTATTTAATTTTAGTTATTCATTTACTTATTTTAATTTGACCAGAGAGAGACACACACAAAGAGTGAGTGAAAGTGAGGAAGCAAGCCACCAGGTTCAGGACTTAAACTGTAGTTGGCCATGTGGGAGTGTATAGTGCTTTAACCACCATGCCACCTGTTGGTCCCTATTTCCACTGCTTTTACCACTGTCATTGACTGTCTGCCCCCATCTTGTGCTCTCTCTCTCTCTCTCTTTTCTAAATAATTACTTTAACTTTATTTATTTATTTATTTAAATTTGATCAGAGGAAGGTGGGAGGGAGAGCAAGCTGCCAGGACTGGGAACTGATCCATTGTTGGCCATGTGGGAGTCCAGCACCCTTAACCACCATGCTGCCTGCTGGCCCCATCCCCCCCATCTCTCTTTTCTGGTTGCCTTTTTCCCGTTATCCCATTACTTAGTGTCTTTTTTCTTTTAATTCTTCATGTCTTCATAAAGAGAGGATCTGTTTGGATTGTTAACTGCTGTCCAATAAAGAGTACCGCTACAGAAGAGAATTTTTGTAACAGGCCCCCTTATAGGCTGGTTAGGTTTTTCTTCTGTCCAGGGGCTAATAATGAGTACCTTTGTGCCAGATGTCAAGCTGTAGTCTGATTGTTGATAGCAAGTGTTGCAGAGTCTCAAAAGAAAATAATGCCTACAGAAGATGCTTCTGACTGCTTTGAGTAGAAGGAGCTCAGTGAGTGGCATACCTTTTCATGGACTGCTCCTCAATCCATACTAGTCTTTCTATTAGGCACACAAGCCCCTTTTCTTCCTGGGCTGACTTTCTCCCAGTTGCCCCTATGTAATAGTATCCATAATTACCTGTCCTCCAGTGTGGTAGCAGTGCCAGGGTATACCAAGTCATCATAACTAGAGTAGCATTGTGGACTGTTTTAAAAGCTGCCTGCTGGGCCAGTGGGTGGGTTGGTAGCTGTGGTGCTGAATCCCACTTGGCCAACTCAGCAGTTCTAGTCCTGGACTTGACAGCTTGAAAAACATGCCGGGCAAGTGTGTATGTCCAAAATCTCAAGAGAAGAATGGGGGAGAAAGGATTGTGGCATGGCCATTCTTATGGAGGATCATTCCTCACTTGCTTTCCCTCTTTCTCTCTAGCGAGTGCATGTACCTGCATGTACCCTGTGGCCAAAA
This sequence comes from Tupaia belangeri chinensis, assembly GCF_000334495.1. Classification (NCBI taxonomy): domain Eukaryota; kingdom Metazoa; phylum Chordata; class Mammalia; order Scandentia; family Tupaiidae; genus Tupaia; species Tupaia belangeri. The sequence goes on from NW_006159596.1 coordinate 254,480, forward strand.
AAAAAAAAAAGACTGCATGCCAAGTTCAGATCTATAGTCTTTAGTGGTTTCTTTTTTTCTTTTTCTTTTTTTTAAAAATTTTTTTAAAAAATTTATTCATTCATTTATTTTAATTGGACCAGAGAGAGAGATAAGTGAGAAAGCAAGCCACCAGGTCCGGGACTCAAACCATGGTCGGCCATGTGGGAGTGTCCAGCACCTTAACCACAACGCCACTTGCTGGTCTCCTGTAGTGATTTATTTGAATATTCCTGTATTTCAGCTTTCTTCCATGTGGTAAATGACAAATTTAGTGTGACCAGCACAGGATAACATATGTAAAATAAAAGCATTAAATTAGCAGGAATTCCAGTTAAGGAGAAAAGAAAAATGGGAAGAGGTTTAGTTAGTGAGTTTAATACTCAGTTGACTGAGTATAAATCTGCGTTCTTAAACTTTTTGTTACTAGGCTAGGAGCACTGAGAAATGCACTCCTATATGATGTATCTTAGCATGGGGTTAGATTTTTACTTTTTTAGTTTTAAAAGTTGCATATGATTAAAACTGCCCCTGCAAATATCTTAAACTGCCTGTTACGCTCCATGCGGGTTTTTTCTATATGCGTTTAACTTAGGCAGATTCAACTCTTCATGACTGGATATAACTTTTTGCTTAAAAGAAACAAGAAAGAGGCTGGTAGGTAGGGTGATATGTCTCTCTCTCTCTCTCTGGTTAAATTAAGTAAATAATAAAATAATTATTTAAAAAAGAGAGAGAAAGAAGCAAAGAAGAATGTGCACAATTCCAGCAGTTCCATCTGATACTCCTCTCAGTGAGCGTCGGCTCGTAAGGGGCTAAGAGATGGGAGGCACAGTGCCGTCTGTTTAGTCCATTCAGCCCTGGGCCCTTCTCCTAGCAGGAACACCGACTTTCTTGGCTGTGACATTGGTACTGGTTAATTAAACAATCCAAATAGATCCTCTCTTTATGAAGACTTGAATTATAAAGAAAAAAGTCATTAAGGAAAGTGATAGAATAAAGGGGAAAAAAGCAACCAAAAAGAGTGGTGGCAGCAGGTGGTCAATGACAGTGGAAACAAAGCAAGCTGAGGCATAACCCTGTAAGGCCTCTAAAGACATACTTTTCGTATATACAGAATATAAACTTGCCAAATTATTTGTTTATATCTGCCTGTCTCTTTGACTTAAGGGTTTATTTATTTATTTTATTTATTTGCCTTAAGCACTGATTTTAAAAAAAAATTAATTACCACAGGATATGTGCACTCCCTAAAGAGAGAGAGAAAGAGACAGAGGCAGGAAGAGGAGAAATCACCTCCCAGTAGGGCATAGCCATGTTGCAACCCCTTCATTTCTCCAGCTTGTTGGGATTTAAGGCATGCACACACAAGTGCCTGGTTTGTTTTTCAAGCCACCAGACCAGGATTCAAACTGAATTTGGTCATGTGGGATCCTGTTCCATTAACCCCTCCGCTATAGGGCCTGCCCTAAGCACTGATTTTACAATCTTGTTCCTGTTGGTTTTTGTGTATATAACCCTGTACTGCATTCTATACGTGTAAATGTAGAATGTATTTAGTTCTGTTGTGGTTAAGGGAGCTAGATCCCACATGGCCATCAGCATGGTTTGAGTCTCATACCTGGTAGCCAGTAAAGCACACCAGGAGCATGTGCACACATGCCCAAGGCCCCAAAAGAAGGTAGAAATGAAGGAGAACAGATTGAAGTATGATCATTTCCCATGGGGGTGTACTTTCTCCTTCCCCCCATCTTTCTGTTTCTCTGGTTAACACATGTACCATTTAGCAAATTTTAAAAAAGAAAAAAAGAATTTCAGGTAGAACTAATTTCTGTTTTCTCTCTCCAAGTTCAAGGACTTGCTTTTAGTAACTATGCTGCTCTTATTGACCTGTCTTCTGTTATTCCTTATTGTTTCCATTCTGTGATCAACAGCCGTACCTGTCTAATAGTTAATTATGGCTGTTTAGTACAGTGACCCTCATTTCAGTCTCTACCCCTAGAGTCATGAAAAGCTTGATGTAGCTAGGTGGCATTTTCTGTTTCTAGTTTTCTCCCTTTCCCTGGTAGAAAAAATTTCTCCTGAGTGCCACAAATTCCAACCTAATAGAAGATAGAGTCATGGAAACAGGGAGGAAGATAATTATAAATATACGAGAAAGGCACACTTAGTAGAGTCCTTACTTTCTCCTCTATCTCTAAGTTTCCAAAACTACACGTATTAGAAGGATGGTGTCACACATTAATAACGGTTCTGGTTGAAAACATGTATCCTTCAGAATGATACCGTCTGGCACTGTGGCTGGGATTTTAATGGATTATAGACCACCTGCTTTACATGTTAGGACAGAATGAATCCCATAGACATCACTTAATTGTTTAACTTATTTTTTCTTAATGCTTTGAAATAATTTCCTTGGCCAGAAGCTGTGTTCGTGAAATTACACTTATTCTATTGGCAGAGGCATGTTGGACAGATACTGCAAACCCAGTTTCCATTGAGGGTAAATCGTTAATGCCTCTATGATGAGAAAAGGTGAATATAGAATCCAGATTCTCAGTGACCTTCTGGTGATACAGTGTTGTTCCCTAACTCCATCCTAGAATACAGAGAACATTCTTGTCTCAATACTCAGTCCAGGCATGTAACAGTTACGCAGTTATATGTAAGCATTATACCTGTCTAGTAATGATTACAAGTATATAATTAATTTGACATTTATAAAATTAGTAATGAGTAGTAGGAACAAAGTTCTATTAATATAAACTTTGCAAATACCATCTTAACAATCAGTGTGACATTTGAATAAATGTGAATTTCTGTACTATTTGCTTTGTTTTGAAAGCAAGACAGAGTGGGTTATGTAGTATTTTTGAATAGTTGATTATACTTCATTTTGAATGATAAAGAACTGTTCTTTCTCTATGTTCTCTACATTTTCCTTCATACCCCTCTTCATCTTGTCCCACATTCTTCCTCTGTCCTTGTCCCCCCTGCCCCGGGTCCCTGGCCTTTTTCTCTTACTTTCTTTTTCTGGTTCTGTTTTATCTACTTCTATCTTACTGGATGGATTTTATCCAGGGATAATATAATTTCTGAGGTTAATAGTTTCAGAGTTCAAAATCCCTTTTATTTAGAACACAGGAGATTAAAATATAACAATGTATGTCTAGGTTGCTGGTAAGTGATTTTTTTTTCAAAAACGAAAAGCAGTTTTGAGAGCAAGAATAAAATAACACCACTCCCCAAGAACCTTACTTCCATTTACATATTTTTTCATTTTTGTTAGGTTGAAACTCCATTGGAAGAAGCTATTAAATTTTTAACACCATTGAAGAACTTGGTGAAGAACAAGATAGAAACTCATCTTTTTGCCTTTGAGATTTACTTTAGGAAAGGTAGGCAATTAGAATATAGTAGCCCTGATAAAACAGATCACTGTATTTTTCAGGTACAGTCAAAACTAATTGGTGTATTTTTTAGGTATAGTTACCCAACCCTGATGGCTTCACTTCTGTAGGATGTTTTTGGCATTGCCAGCACAGCTCCCTCACAGAAATGCCTGCTGTGGAGCAATAACAAATAATAGATATGTATACATGTCTAAAATGAAGGGCAGGTATGGTAATTACCAGGCGTGGTTCAGAGAACTGATGATTTTGTAGATAAATTAGTTAATATAGAGAGTGATGTCTTAGAACAGTGCCTACTAATGATTAAATATTAGTTTTTGGTTGTTATTGGTAATAGAAGATATAATCTTTGCCTTGGATCTGGAAGGATAGATCCTATTTCTAAGGAAAAGACATAGGAGGGAAGAGTTTACATTAAGAAAACGCATGAATATATAAATATTGCTGTCTATATTGTCTGGAGCCAGGTACCTAAAAGATAAATGGAATATCTTAGTTTCCAGCTTTAAAGTGCTTAGGATATATGTCTCACCCTATGCAATGTGTGGTGAATAATAAGATTGTATAGTACTGAATCAATGTAATCTGAGTGGTTTGTCATTAAGATGATGTATATTGAAAGGAAGAGAAACTGATGAGTAAGTAATATCAGTGCAGTTGCTCTGGGCAGTGTAGCTACGAAAGGAAATCACATAAAATGATGCATCTCTATATACAGTATCCATTTAAAAGTTCATTTTTATCAAAAATAATTAATGATGGGGAAAAACTGCTGTATAACACTGTTTCAGAGTGAGACACATTATAGATATAATTTTCATTAATATATTTCCAAAGGTGTGTGACATGTGTCTTAGATAAAATAGATTAAAAGATAACCAGTTCTCTTTTGATAGAATTTTGAGTGAGTAACTTATTTTCTGCTGTATTTTGTATTTTTCACAATTCTTATAACTTGGGAAGTAAGTTTAATTAATACTTCAGTAATGTACTAACTTCTTTTTTAGCAGCCAGTACAACTCCCCTTTAAAGGCATATTTTTAAATGGAACCCACAAGTACAGAATACAAAAGCTAGTCTGCTTAAACTGGGGAAGGACAGTTTAAAGCCCCATTCAGTTGACTTCTTGACTGTGTTTTAACGTCTAAAGGGCCTTGGCATTTGGAATCCACTGCACTGGTGTGAAATGGGTGGTGACAAAGGACACGGCAGTATCTTTTAGCTTTCTGAGTGTGGGGCACATGGGAAAAGGAGTTTTCAGAAGAGCCTGGGGTTTTGAACTTTGATATTTGGAGAATGGTACCAAATCAGGGAAGTCTTGGCAGAGAGGTGGTTATAGCTGGGACTTACAAGTGGACTGAATGTTCAAATGCAAGTTTCCACTCAACAGGTGGAACACTGCTGCAGCCTGGGAAAGGTGGGAGATGGGAGATGGGACAGCACAGAGAGAGATGAGGAAATGATGGAAATTCTCTACCTTTAGAGGGGAGAGACAAGTTTTAGGAATTGGAGAGTAATTGAAGGAAAACGCATCACCAAATAGGAGAATGAGGTGTTTTCAAGCAAACGCACCAATGTTTCCCAAGTGGAGGAAAAACCTTTATTTTGATTAAAGTAGGCTAGAAAATGGCTCCAGATTTTTTCTTTGTTCATATGACAGTAGTTCAGATATTGCTGAGTGCTGTCTAAATTTTCTGTATTTCCTAAAACTTTTTCTTAAAGAATATTATTTTTAAAATATCAGCTAATATTGCTAACAAGAGGAAAATCATGTGCTTCAAACATACATTGCAGTTGGGATGTGATTTACTAAATTTACTCTGTTTGTTAGATCTTAGTCCTTCAAAAGAGGGTATATTATTTTATCAGATGATCATAGTATATCTTTTTCTTTTTTAGAAAAATTTCTTTTGATGCTACAATCAGTAAAAAGGGCATTTGCTATTGATTCTAGTCATCCCTGGCTTCATGAGTGTATGATTCGACTGTTTAATACTGGTATGCTTTTGTTTTCCATTATTTTAAGTATTTGATAACACTTATTGATAGTGTCTGTATAATTTATCTGTTATATCATAAACTTAAACTGTTTTAAAGCTATTGCATGTTAAATTAGGTAAGGGAAAAGTAGACCTCTTTATGACTAATGTCTTTAAGGCTACAAATGTTACCTAATTTTGAGTCCTGTGTTTAAGTTGAAGTTTTGAGTCATATTTATTTACATAAAACTTCTTAGTAAATTGTTTTAAGACTTGCGTGAATTAGGTTTGTTTAGCATAATTCTTTAGGAGTCATACAAATTTTGTTTTCTTGAAAGAATCATCTGTGCTTTCAAATATTTTGACAATCAGGTCAGTGGTTAGTTTTCATTTGTTTTCTTAGTCTTGCTGTAGAGTACATGTGCTTACCAGAGAGAGAGAGAAACCCCCCTCCCTCCTGATGGCCACGCTTTATTCCCTTTTCCTTCGTTCTTCTTTCAGGATTTAAGGCATGCACGCGTACACGTACACGTGCCTGGTGTACGCGCACACTGGGCAACCAAGTCAGCCCTGTGGGATCCAGCTGCTTCAACCAGCATACCACCTGGCCAGCTCCAGTATATTAGTTTTAATGTGAAATAGAAGATAAAATTTTAGACCCTGAAAGGTTTTATTCTAAGTGTGTCTCATAATTGAGGATTCTACGACCCTAAAAAGATTACTTATTCTAAGAAACACAGATAATAGCTAATTAATATTGAAGCAGGGACTAGAACCTAGGTCTTCTTCTGGCATTTAAAGTGCTTGTATAGTCAAATAGTGTTGTTATTGTTGTTTTGATTTTTAAGTGACTGGAGGAAAAATGCAACTTTTTAAAATTCTTTAATTTACTGTGCTGTAGGGTGCATGTGCTCATCCTAAAGAGAGAGAGCAGGGGAACCAGCAGTTAGCATAATGGCTATGTCGCTGGATTCCCACGTAGTCGACCGCGGTTCGCGTCCCGGACCCAGTGGCTTAGAACTCACGCCGGGAGCATGTGCGTGCGTGCCCAAGATCCCGAGAGGAGAATGGAGGAGAAGGGATTGCAGCGTGACCATCCCCCCAGGGGCTGATTTCTCGCTTTCTGTCTCTATGTCTCTCTCTGTCTGTCTGGCGAGCGCACGCGCCCTATAGCGAAAACCTCTCCAAAAAAAAAAGAGAGAGAGAGAGCAGGAAAGTGAGAAATCACTCCCTTCCCCCCAGGGAAATGACCGTGATGCAGTTCCTTTTCCTCCATTCTCCTCTCAGGATTCTGGACACAAATCCACAGCCTGGCATGATTTTGAGGGCATTGAGTCTGGGAACTGAGCTCCACCTTCAGCAGTATGGCATCCAGCAGCTTTAGTCTTCATGGCACCTGGTGGCCCAGAAATAGGACTTTGATTTTTCCCTGATTGTTGTAGGACACATGTATATGCCAGAGAGAGAGAGGGAGGGAGAGAACAAGTGAGCAAGAACTAGAGAGAGAAGGAGAGAGAGAGAGAGATGAGGGAGTGAGAATAACCCCAGCGGCATGGCCATACCACAATCCTTTCTCCTCCATTCTCCTCTTAGGACTTTTGGCACACAGGTACATGTGCCCAATGTGGTTTTCAGCTGCCTTATCCTCCACACCATCTGCAGACTCCAAGAATTGAACTTTAAGCAGCACAATTTGGAATTAATATTTGGAATTTAGAGATAATAATAAATTAGCTATCTCATTGCCGACCTAACAAATTATCTAAAAATGACAAAAGTAAATTTTATTTATTTTTCAAAATTTATCATTTTTCCTTGGAGTGATTCATCCTGTGTGGCTATATTTGGGAAGCGTGCCTCTGTCTGTCTTCTCCCCCACCCAAGTGTGTGCCACCACCTCATGGAAGATTCGATGGACATGGACATGAGCCCCTTGAGGCCCTAGAACTATCTTTTCGGTTGTGAACTAAAAGCCGACAAAGATTATCACTTTAAAGTGGATAATGATGAAAATGAACACCAGTTATCTTTAAGAACGGTCAGTTTAGGGGCTGGTTCCATGAATAAATTGCACATTGTTGAAGCAGAGGCAATGAATGTACAAAGGCAGTCCAATTAAAGTAACACTGGCAACACTGAAAATGTCTATACAGCCAACGATTTCCCTTGGGGACTTTGAAATAACACCACCTATGGTCTTAAGGTTGAAGTATGGTTCAGGGCCTGTGCATATTAGTGGATAGCACTTAGTAGCTGTGGAGGAAGATGCAGAGTCAGAAGAGGATGTGAAACTCTTAAGCATATCTAGAAAGCGATCTGCCCCTGGAGGTGGTAGCAAGGTTCCACAGAACAAAGTAAAACATGCTGCTGACGAAGATGATGATGATGATGATGATGATGATGAAACAGAAGAAAAAGTTCCAGTGAAGAAAATTATACGGGATACTTCTGGCAAAAATACTCAAAAATCAAACCAGGGGACCAGCAGTTGGCGTAATGGCTATGTCACTGGGCTCCCATGTAGTTGACTGCGGTTCGAGTCCCAGACATGGTGGCTTAAACTCATACTGGGTGCGTGTGCATGCATGCCCAAGATCTCGAGGAGAATGGAGGAGAAGGCATTGCCGCATGGCCATCCCACCTAGGTGGTAATTTCTCGTTTTCTGTTTCTCTGTCTCTCTGGCGAGCACATGTGCCCTGTAGCGAAATCCTCTCCAAAAAAAAAAGAGAAACCTTGGAAATCATGAATCAGAAAGCTAGAGCTAGAATAGTTTTTTGAGAGTCTTTTAAAAATTACTTGTTTTACTCATTGTTGTTAATTTTTTTTTTTTGGAGAGGTTTTTGCTATAGAGCGCGTGCGCTCTCCAGACAGACAGAGAGAGACAGAGAGACAGAAAGCGAGAAATCACCAGAGAGACAGAAAGTGAGAAATCACCCCCCAGCGGGGATGGTCACGCCGCAGTCCCTTCTCCTCTTGGGATCTTGGGCACGCACTCACATGCGCCTGGCGTGAGTTTTAAGCCACCGGGTCCAGGACGTGAACCGCGGTCGACTACGTGGGAGTCCAGTGACATAGCCATTATGCTAACTGCTGGTTCCCTTATTGTTGTTATTTTTTTAAGTTTGCTGTAGGGCATGTGTGCTCACCAGACAAGGAAGGTGAGAAAGCAAGCCACCAGGTCTGGAACTTGAGCCGTGGATGGCCATGTGTGAGTCCAACACCTTAACCACCATACCACTGCTGGCCCCCCCTACAAGCAATAGTTTTTAAGTAATAGTTTTAATTCATTCTTGTTTAGGGTGTAGTACTTGTAGACTATTTTCAAAAGCACATAGAAATGCCCAGCCAGGGTGACACAGGGATAGTACCTCCACTTGAGAGGACGAAAGCCATGTATGGAAGGCACAGGTTTGTTCCCCTGGTGCAACCTGGATGCTCCAGGTCCTGTTACACATGCCTGCATTCCTGGCTAATTGAGAGGCTGAGGTAGGTGGAATATGACATGCTAGACTCTCTCAAAAGGACCTATCTCTGTCATAAAGAAAAAAAAGTACACTTTATACTTATTCTTAAAGCTAGTGGAATTATTGGGGCTGGCAGGTGATATGGTGGTTAAAGGTGCTAGACTCCCACATGGTCAATCATGTTTCAAATCCTGGACCTGGTGGCTTGCTTTCTCACTCTTTTCTCTCTCTCTCTCTCTCACTCTGCCTTTCTCTGGTCAAATTTAAGTAATAAATGAATAAAGTTAAATAAAGTAATTCTTCTTTTTGAAAAAAGAAAAAGCTCTTAAGTCCAATGGAGTTATAGACTTCCTTTTGCAATGTAATTAAAAGTGACATATTTAGGGCCAGGGGGTGCTATGGTGGTTAAGGTGCTGCATATCACATGGCTGACACTTGTGGTTCAAGTCCCAGACCTAGCAGCTGGAAAAATAGGCATGGGCATGTATGCCTGAAATCCTGAGGGGAGAAGGGATTGCTATCCCCTGTGGAGTGATTCTTACTTTCTCTCTCTCTCCTACTAGTACACATGACCTATGGCCAAAATCTTTAAAAAATAAAAAATCATATTTATATGTAGTTACTGGTAATCAGTGTATAGATTAACTCAACTTTTCTTTCTTTCTTTCTTTCTTTCTTTTTTTTTTTTTTTTTTTTGAGAGGTTTTTGCTACAGGGCACGTGCACTTGCCAGAAAGACAGAGACAGAAAGCGAGAAATAAGCCCCCGGGGGATGGCCACACCGCGTTCCCTTATCCTCCATTCTCCTCCCAGGATCTTGGGCACGCACACCTATGCACCTGGTGTGAGTTCAAGCCACTGGGTCTGGGACTCGAACTGTGGTCGACTACATGGGAGTCTAGCAACATAGCCGACATCAATTTCTGGCCCCAACTTTTTTTTTTTTTTTTTAGGGAGAGTTTTTGTTTTGTTTTGTTTTGTTTTGCTATGGGGCACATGCGCCGGCAGGAGAGACAGAAAGCAATATACCACTTCCAAGGAGGATCACAATGCTTCAATCCCTTCCCCATTCTCCCCTCAAGATTTTGGGCACATGTGCACACACACACACGCACACACACACCCCTGGCTTGAGTTTAAGCTGCCACATTGGGGCTCAAACCATAGTCAACTATGTTGGAGTCCAGCCATGTAACCATTACACCATCTGCTGGTGCCAACTCAACTTTTCTTTTAATACCTGGTTTTAGGAATCTAAAATACATATGGGCGGACATGGTGGTCTAGTTGCTGAACTCTCACATGGCCTACCATGGTTCAAATCCCTGACATGGCCACTTGCTTTCTTACTTTTTCTTTCTCCCTCTCTGTATCTTGCTGGTCAAATTAAATAAATTCTTTAAAACAATACACATAGGCTTAGAATTACTGAGTGTCTTTGCTAACTGTGCCCATTGGTTTGGATTAATCTGAAGTAATTGTGAAGAATTTACAAAGTAGGGACCAGCAGGTGGTGTGGTGGTTAAGGCGCTGGACACTCCCACATGGCTGACCATGGTTCGAGTTCTGGACCTGGTGGCTTCCTTTGCAACTTTCCCTCTCTCTCTCTTTGTGTCACTTTCTGGTCAATTTAAAATAAATGAATGAATAAATAAAATTAAATAATTCTAAAGAAAATTTATTAAAAAAAAAATGAATTTACAAAGTGATCCTTACTACAACTGAATTTAAACAATGAAATTAATGGATTATTTACAATGATAAGATAACCCATCTTTTTTAAAACAGCCTTTAAGGGACCAGGAGATGGTGTGATGGTTACATTGCTGAACTCCCACATAGTCGACCACTGTTCGAGTCCCAGATCTGGTGGCTTAGAACTCATCCTGGTAGCATGTATGTGCATGCTCAAAATCCTGAGAGAATTGGAGAAGGGATTGTGGCATGGTCATTCCTTTATGGGGTGATTTCTCGCTTTCTGTTTCTCTGGCTAGCAAAAATCTCTCCAAAAAAATAATTAAAAGTAAAAAGCTTGTAAAAGTTGGGTAGACTTCTCATTCTTTTAAGGACAATGATGTATTGAGTCATCCAGAAAAGTCATGATGGATTTTTGCATAGGAAAACATGTAATGACTTTTCCAGTGACCCAATACTATAAAGGCATTTGTGAAACTATAGATATATAAAATAGGGGCATCTTTGTTCTACTCCAATGATTTCTCTAATTTTTTTTTTTTTTGAGAGGTTTTTGCTATAGGGCGTGTGCGCTCACCAGACAGAGAGAGAGAGACAGAAAGCGAGAAATCACCCCCTGGGGGGATGGTCATGCCGCAATCCCTTCTCCTCCATTCTCCTCTCGGGATCTTGGGCACGCACGCACACGCACCCAGCGTGAGTTTAAGCCACCGGGTCCAAGACTCGAACCGCAGTCGACTACGTGGGAGTCCAGCGACATAGCCATTACGCTAACTGCTGGTCCCTGCGGCATTCTGTATATTTTTAGGTTGTATTCATTGTAACTGAATCCAAACTTTTAAAATATATTTTGCTATAGTACATGTGCATTCATCAGGGTGAGAGAGAGAGTGAGAAATCACTCTGTAGGGGAGAATGGCCACACCATAATCGCTTTTGCTCCATTCTCCTCTTGGGGTTTTGGGGAATAATTCACACATGCCTGGCATGATTGTCAAGCAGCAAGGCCCAGGACTCAAACCAGGGTAGGCCATGTGGAAGTCGAGCACCTTAACCATCATACCTGCGGGCCCTCAGTGTAACTTGTTTTAACAACTTCATGTTTTCTCTCTACTCCTGCTTCAGGTTGAAAGTATAGTTGTAATGGAGGCTAAGCTAAATTCTTTAGCTCGTACCTCATTTATTTGAACCAACCAGTTCTTTATAATTTTCTTAGATTTTTGCTTTAGGTTGTGTGTGCTTGCCAGAGACAGAGAGAGAGAAATCACCCCCTGGGGAGATGACCACGCCGCAGTCCCTTTTCCTCCATTCTCCTCTTGGAATTTTGGGCATGCACACACACAAGCATGGCAGTTTGAGTTTTAAGGCTCTGAGTCCGGGACTTGAACCACAGTCAACTATTTGGGAGTCCAGTAACATAACCATTATGCCATCTGCTGGTCTCTCAACCATCCAGTTCTGTAGAATAATAAAAGAAATGTTTAACCAGCAAAGGGCATATCAATGAATTATGAAAGTCATCACCCCAGTTCCTAACCATAAGGAAAATCTGCTTATGTTTTATAAGTATGACAAAGAAAATAACAATGCAATTTATTTAGTACCTACTATATATAATTAGCACTTTTACATAATTAATAGCTTTTCCTTACTTTAATCCTTCTGGGTCAGATATGACTCCAGTTTTATAAACCAAGAAATAGGTTCAGAAAGGTTATGACTTGTCCAATGTAACCATGTCTGTCTGGCTTCAAAGCTCCAGGCTCTCTCTACCAAGAAAAGAGTGAAACAAAATGCAACTTGAATGTGATCTGGTGGGCTTGGGGTCTACTTTTTCATTTCTAAACACCAAGGCCTAGGACTATGATTACTGTAGTGTACTGATTACAGGAAATTATTTTGGTGGTCATTTGGAGTAGTGATAGTTCAGTCCTCATAATTCTTAAAAAATGATGGTCAATGAAGCCAATCGGTCTTTTTTTATTTAATTGGTGAATGTGCCTTGTTTGGGTATAGAGGAAGACAGGGAGAGTAAGAAATATTCTGTTGTCTTTGGCACTAATGTTTTTTCTGTGCCGTTATTTGTTAGCAGGTAGGTGCTATCAGCCTTCTGCTTTTCAGACCATAGGGTTGAGGGAGCAACCCTAGAGACTCATGATGTTGTAGAACTCTATCTTTTGTGGTTTATTTTGCTGCTGCTTCCTTTCTGGAAAGGAGTCATCTTTCAGTGAAATTCTTTGTGTGCCTTTAAAGCACTCATTAGATTGTTCTGCTGCCACATGTTCTTTAAATTCGTATAGGTTCCCTGTCCTTTAAATATTGAATTATTGGGACCGGCAGGTGGTGTGGTGGTTAAGGGCGCTGGACTCTCACATGACTGGCAGCAGTTCAAGCCTCAGACCTAATGGCTTGCTTTCTCACTTTCCCTCTTTCTCTGTCCCTCTCTGGTCAAATTAAAATAAATAAATACATAAATAAATAAAAGTTCATTTAAAAAATTTTAAAAATATATTGAATTATTAGTAGGTTTTATCTAGTATTCGTGTATAACTACAATGTTTAATAGCCTTATCAAGATCATTTAACTTTTACAGACTTTATCAGAGAACTTTATAGCTGAAAGAGTTTGTTTTTAATTTATTCAGCAGTGTGTGAAAGTAAAGATTTACCTGATACAGTTAGAACAGTATTAAAACAAGAAATGAATTGTCTTTTTGGAGCAACAAATCCAAAGAATTTTAATGAAACTTTTCTGAAAAGGAATTCTGATTCATTGCCACACAGATTATCAGGTAACAACTTTATTTTGTCCTCTTATCCTCCTAAAAAAAAAATGTTAATATTTATTTTAGTGGGTCGGTGGCAAGGTATCAGGTGTGCATTTTTTTTAAGTTTCCAGAGGATTTGTTTACTTGCCGAGAGAGGGAGAAAGCACCTTCTAGTGGGGCATGGTCACACTGCAATTCCTTTTCCTCCATTTCTCCATCCTGTTGGTATTCTGGACATTCACACACATGCGTCTGGCCTGCCCTCAGGCTGCCAGGGTCAGAATTCAAACCAGAGCCAACCATGCAGTATAAGGCTTCTCTTAACCACTAGGCCACAGAGTTGGCTTGAGTTTTTTAATTTCTTAAGATGAGATAATGATATTTTGAATCAGGGGCAATAGTCTCTCTGGGTCCAGCATTGGTTTTTACAAAGAAACAAGTGTAACTAGATTTAAATGTATATTACATATAGTGTAGCTAGAGCTTTCTCTCTGATTTCTTTTCTTTATTCCATTATTGTGCCCTGAAAATTCACTCAGATAATGACCGTTATCTTTCCTTTCTCATGCTATGTAGGTAGCAGATTTGACCAAATTGAACACCCCAAACCATTTGCTGTTCAGAGATATCTAAAGCATGAGGTCTATGTCAGTGAGCCAGAATCTGGACTGCATGCTGGCTTTTAGATAGCTCGCTAAAAACCCTGCAGTTTTACATGCCTTTGTGTAATCTCGACTTTAGCTTTTTGACTCATACTATAAAGGCTGGGAATTCCTACGTCATCTCTAGTCCCCCCATATTTAATGAAGTGTTTTCTTCACCCCCCCCCCACTATACTTTTAGAAATAAAACTGCCCATACTTCTACCTCACAAATATAAGTATTACTGAGGGGGGGGTTTATTTGTTTGTTTGTTTTTATTTTTTCTTTTTTTGGAGAGGTTTTTGGTATAGGGCGCGTGTGCTCGCCAGACAGAGAAAGACAGAGAGATAGAAAGCAAGAAATCACCCCCTAGGGGGGATGGCCACGCCGCAATCCCCTCTCCATTCTCCTCTCGGGATCTTGGGCACGCATGCACACGTGCCTGGCGTGAGTTTAAGCCACCGGGTCCAGGACTCGAACTGCGGTCGACTACATGGGAGTGCAGCGCCATAGCCATTATGCTAACTACTGGTCCCGGTATTTGTATTTTTTTATAGTCTGTTTCATTGTACATATTTTATATACACATCATATTCTTTTGGGTAGATATACATGATATACCTTAATCATGGATCTTATTCATATCTTCTGTGGCTAGCCCATATTGCTAAAAGAGTTCTTGTGTTATGTGCACATATACCTTGCATTTTATATTTAAATGGGTAGAAAATATGAAGTTGGCTTTACCTAGAATTAAACAAATTTCCTTTGTGTCCCTCTCATCTAGCTGCCAAAATGGTATATTATTTAGATCCTTCTAGTCAGAAGCGAGCTATAGAGTTGGCAACAACGCTTGATGAATCCCTCACCAACAGAAACCTCCAGGTAAAGAGTTTTTCATAATCTCTCTATAATAATGCTTACCTTTATTTCTCTTTTTGCCAAGAATCGTTTTCTCCAAGAGAAATACTTCCTTTTTTAAAGAAATTATTTAATTATTTATTATTAAAATTTTTATTAATTTGATTAATTATATTATAATTATTATTAATTTGCTGTAGGGCACATGGCACTGACCAGGGAGATACAGAGAGAACGAAAAAGCAAAGCAGGACTTTAACCGTGGTTGGCCATTTAGGAGTCCTCAAGATCTACATCACCTTCTGGCCTTTCCTTTCCTTTTTTTTTTTTTTTTTTTTTTTAAATAATACATACTGTACTCTAAACTATTTGAATCTGTGTTAGATACTTAATTTTATTTAGGGGTGTGTGTGTGTGTATATGTGTTTGCATGCACACATGTGCACATTAGACTACTTGGCCTTAAGTAACTGATTGCACATCCATAACATGGATAACATTTTCAGAAATATGTTTTTTTTAAGATCATAGATACATTTTATAGTTATTTAGGTTGAATTTCAATTCATGTCTGTGCATTACTTAACAAGTAGCGATCTCAGTGAAGACTCTGACTTATTTAAAAATTCATTTACCAAAAGCTACATTGAAATACTTATTTCATAGCTTGCCATACCATGTAAGATGGAGTCAGATAATATGGGTGTATTGCAAAGTACAGATTCTAGTTTAGACTTAAAAACAAAGGACCAGTTACCTTTTGTATAGTCAGCCAGATAAAACAGTAGTTGCTGAAAGACCATTAAATATATTCATTTAATACCAAATGAAGGCAATATGTTGAAGAGAAAAATTGGGCTTTTTGCTAATCAGTGCACCATTTAGATTATAATTTGATTTTAGGTCCTCTGTAGTCTGACAGTTTGTAAGGTGTATCTATGTAGAAACTTAAGTATTTTTTAAGTGAGAAGATTAAAAAGAAAACATGAGAAATGTAAGCGAGGATGAATCATTTTAAAATAAGGAGCAGAGGGACCAGCAGTTAGCGTAATGGCTATGTCGCTGGACTCCCATGTAGTCGATCACGGTTCGAGTCTTGGACCCGGTGGCTTAAAACTCATGCCAGGCATGTGTGCGTGCGTGCCCAAGATCCCAAGAGGAGAATGGAGGAGAAGGGATTGCAGTGTGGCCATCCCCCGCCCGGGGAGGGATTTCTCGCTTTCTGTCTCTCTGTCTCTCTCTGTCTTTCTGGCGAGTGCACACGCCCTATACAAAAATCTCTCAGATAGATAGAGAGATAGAGAGATGAATGAATGAAAGAAAATAAGAAGCAGACTTACACAGGAGTATGGTTGAAAGAATCGCTGATTTCCGTGAACTGATATTCTTGGTAAAATCTCTGTTTGGAATGCTCTTTTCTGCTTAGTTGTTGGACATGCCTTCAGATGCTCTTTAATCTAAATACAAGATTGAAAAACTGATTTTGTTGTCTGGTTCTAAGCCTTGGGTGTGGGGGAAGCCTGCCCACCTACATGTAATTATCCCCTTGGCATTATAAGGTTCAGCATTTATGCCTAGGGCTGGCCTAGTGGGGTGAAGTTGCTGCCTTAGGCCCATGTACTTGTGGAGGGTGAGAGCCTCTAGATAAGTGCATCACCTTAGTCATATCCCTGGTTATCCTTTCGTATAAATCTTGCTGTTCTGAAGAACAGGTTAAATTAAACCTTGAGGAATTCTTGTGAATGTATACGTGATAAAGAAGTTATGACATGACCTTTTTTCTTTTGTAGACGTGTGTGGAGGTATTAGAAGCCTTGTGTGATGGTAGCCTAGGAGACTGTAAAGAAGCTGCTGAAGTTTATAGAGCAAATTGTCATAAGCTTTTCCCTTATGCTTTGGCTTTCATGCCTCCTGGATATGAAGAGGATATGAAGATCACAGTTAATGGAGATAGTTCTGCAGAAACTGAAGAACTGGCCAATGAAATTTGAACATCATTAAACAAGCAAATGGAATGACTTTGGACCATATCTAGTGTATAATATTTTTGTCACGCACCTGCTGCATTGCTCTAACTTACACAGAATGAGAGGAGTAAATGTTCTTGCCTTCAAATAGTGTTTTACGTTTTTTTATCCTGCTTAAAAGTATATATAAAATATCTAACATTACAGGATATAGGTTCAGTTTCTTAAAAAAAATTAAAAGCTGCTAAAATTGAGGGATTAAAAAAAGATACCATATCCTATTCCTACCTACCCACCCGTGTTTTTAAACTAATTTATATCAAATCTGGAGGCTGTTACAGCTAACAAAGCAGGTGTGTGGCAGAAATATTACTTTAAATTTGTCTTGTGAGATTTTACTATATCTCAGACAGCAAAAATGCTGTTTTAGCACTGGATTCTTCACTGAGCACAAAGAGTTGTTGGGGCTTTAGCATCTGACTGATTTTGTTACGGGGTTGATTCTGACCATAGGAAGTATGCAATGTGAATCACTATTTACAGAGAAATCTACAACAGACGCTTGATGTTGTAGAAATGGGACATATAGATACCAAGCAGAATTATAAGAAACCTAGAAGGTGTTCAATACGCTTGTTGTGTTTCCAAAATTCACTGTACATGATCAGTTTGGTGTTCTTGTACCACAGTTTTTAACTGAAGGAACCAGTTGGAACAATCTCAATATTAACTAAAACTTGAAGAACTAAAATAACAATGCAAACTTTTCAGCATTGTTTTGGCCAAACTTGTTAAAACTGTAATGCAAGAACCAAATGCACTGTGATGTGGCACCAACTAATTAGCAAGCATGAATTTTTCACCCAAGAGTGAAATAAAGAAAATCTGCCATGGCTTGAAGTTAAAAAGCAGAACTCCTGACTACCATTCTATGACTGATCAAGAGACTAATAGTTAAAACCTCAGCAGGCCTTGTTCACGATATGCAGAAAAAAAAGTGCTGCAGTTTAGATACCTCTGGAATTTTTCCACAGTGTCACAGGTTTGTAATACTTGAAGCCCTACATTTCTAAGAATATATTTCTTGCTCAGTTGTTTCAGGCAAGCCCAAGACTTTGTAATTTTTAAAGGGCCCAAGATTTTTTTTTTCCAATAACAGACCAGCTTCTTTTTCCTGCAGTTACAGATGTAATTTCCTTTTTGTTGTCAAACATAAGGTACCAAATATGATGCAATAAATTGTTTTGAAAAACAGTCGTGTGAATATTTCAACTAATCTGTGTTGGGCTTCTGTGAATATACACAGGTGGAAACAGAGGTGCAAGGCAGAGGCAGGGTAACATGCTGCAGGGCCGAAGCAGATGGGAGCTTCGTAGAATGGGCGCCTACATGTGCTGGTGTCAGGGAAGTTCCGTAGTGACTCAAATACTGCTCCTGGAGTAGGGTTCAGTGAGGGCTAGGATGGTGGCAGGGACTATGAATGTAATTCAAAATTTGAAGGGAAAACTAAAAACTTCTATTTTGATTGTGAAAATGAGCCTTAACATGAAACCTGTACACTGAGAACTAGCCTCAGGCTCAATATTCTCATTGCATTTGCAAGATGTGAGCAAATTTAAGTAAAACGAATCAATTGTATATAACTGACCTTTTTGTGGTACTTTTAGTTTATAGAGAGTGTACTCTAAAGGGAATTATCAGAAGATCGGAACCTTTTACTGACGGAACAATTGTGCTAAAATCAACCTTTCATAATACATGACCTGCATTCCACATCCCAGTCTAGCAGTTGAGTGACGTAAAGAGAAGTACAGACTGAACTCCAGTGCTTCGTTATGTTTTATTAACTGGCCCTGTCTCAGGAACATCTTAACAGATGGCAAAACAAAAACAAACTTTATTCCAACTTCTCCTATGAGTGGCAACGGAAGTTCTCATTGTTGGGGAAGAACACTAGTGCTACCTCTGCCACTAATGAGGTGTTCGGAGGAGGCACCAGCCATATATCAAGGGGTGTATGTGTGAATTTTGTTTAAACTCTACTGTATATTGAAATGAAAGTCATCTATTTGTCTTGACAATGTTCAAATGATGTAGACTGTCTTAGAATGAATATTCATAAGTACTCAGAATTCTTAATGCAGATGCCACCCATGGGGAGCAAAATTCCTAACATGTATATTGTATTACAACCCAATTTTACTGGAACTATTGAATAAATCTTTTATTTTCTTTCAGGTTTACTTGATAGTGGATACATTGTCTGGGGTCAGAGGCCCTTGCCTGGGTTCATTTTATGTCCAGACATCACCCCTAAAACATTGTACTGTACTCTCTTGCTCTGAGTAGGATCAACTGGATCATCTCACATTTGCGTCATGCATTCTATTAATTTCAAATGATACTGTGGGGGAAAAACAGGGTTAGAAAAACAAGTGGAAAAAATACAATGATAATTGTAATCTAAACAAGTGCCTTATGTTTACTGCTAAGAACTGGTGTTATCAACCCTTTTGAGAAGAAAGGGTCCCTTGACCTGTATTAACATAGGAAAGTAAAGTTCTTTTGTTTTTCTTTATATTCAACTACTCTTGTCATTTCTCATTGAAAAACTACAATCTGACTACTAGGGTAGTTTGCTCCGCTTTAATTAGATAGGCGAGTCATGACATTTTCAACATTTTTCTGTACTATTTATTATGCACAACAATAAAGTGTGACTATAATAGCATGACTGCAAGTAGTGCCATATTAGTGAATAGCCTTTGGTGGCCCTTGTTTTTCCACAGTGTTAGCTGTGCCCCAGGGTTCATTGCTATTAAAGCAGAAATGAAAGCCATGACTCTCTGAAGAGTTCAGGAAAGCATGGTCCAGATTCAGGTAGGTTGTGATTAATTCAGGGATTTTCCTCTTCTGTACAGTCTCTAGGAATATTTCATTGCCACGTGCAGTCTCTGGAGAAAGCTTAAAAAAAAAAATTGGACTTTGTTGTCAGATAGATATATCCTTATCTTAGATCATTATCAGCCTTAATTTTTGGAATTAAAATTAGGAGAATTCAAAGACTGACCTTTCTGATGAAAGGCAGTGTTATAGTCCAGTTCATGCATCATTTCTTGAAGTCATACTTGGCGTCTCTTGATAACATTTTGCTGTTGTGTAAAGGTTGCTGAAATCCTTTACCAAGCTGAATTAAAAATAGTCGCATGACATCACAGGGAGCAGAGACATGAAGTAATTTTGACCATTGAGGATCTTAAAACCTATAGCAATAAAACATTTTTGGAAAAGGTTTTCATTTGAATTACACTTCTGCCTTTCATTATGCAATCTATGAGGTAGATAATGACATAAAAGTATTGGTAGTATACAGGAGGTTTTGGAGAGGAAAATGCTCTCTTTTAGTGAAGTATCTTATAGACTCTAGGTTATATGTATTCAAAACTGCTACCTCCAGCAGAACAGCCCCCTCATGAAGCATTGAAAATGGGCAGAAAGAGCGAGCGGTATATATTGTCAGGAAGAGTAAGAGAGTTTCTAGCCCTTCCGTTTATCCAGTTGCCTTTGAGGTGCTATGCTGTCTTGGAATTGTATCCGGAAGGAAGAAAGTGGAACTATAAAATTACAACTTTTACTAATTTGTCAACTCGTCATACTTGGGAATTGAATAGTCTCGTGCTCTTCATAGAGGTCTGTGTGCCAAAACCAAAATACAGACTTGTTTCAGATCTGCTGCTGTAGCTCCAGGAAAGCTAATACTTGGGAATCCAACAAAAACCATATTGTGGTTTTTATGTTTTTAAAATCAGACTCAGCCCCTCATTGAAAGATCTGCTTTATTTCATACAAATGGGATAATTCTAACTGAAAAAAAAAAAAAAGGATGGTAATGAATATACGATGGAAACTTTGTGGTATAAAGATTCCTGCAGTTGCTTAATTTTTAACTTGGCGGGAACCAGCAGTTAGTGTAATGGCTATGTCGCTGGACTCCCACGTAGTCAACCGCGGGTCGCGTCCCGGATCCAATGGCTTAAAATTCACACCAGGCGCGTGTGCGTGCGTGCCCAAGATCTCAAGAGGGGAATGGAGGAGAAGGGATTGAGGTGTGACCATCCCCCCCTGGGGGGTGATTTCTCACTTTCTGTCTCTATGTCTCTGTCTGGCGAGCGCACGCGCCCTAAAGCGAAAACCTCTCTTAAAAAAAAAAAAAAAAATTTTAAACTTGGCTTCAGTGTACAAAATTATCTTTTCATTCAGAAACAACATAGGAAGTGAAGAGAATTTTAGAGGATTTTCTAAATCCTGTGACTTGGCTCTATATTTAGTTGTGTGTGTATTGTCTAACAAGTCTCTCTCCATAACGTTCTGGTTGTCTTTCAGTCTTCCATAGCTTCCTAATTCTGGGCTTTGATAAGCTCGCCACTTGTTTCCTCTGGTCTGCAGGTTTGTTACTTTTGTTGTCTAGTGCTTAATGCCTTGCCATAAATAGGCTAGGAACTGGTATGTTCTGAAGTGTTCTTCCCAAACTGCCTCTAGTGAGGTTTGTTTGTTTGTTTAATTAGTGAATATTAGCTACCACCTCACATCTTTCTTTGAACTACGTATTTGCCTTCAGGTGGTCATACTGTTGCTTGCTATCTTTAGAAGAGAAGGGGGGCTGTTTAAAGAAGCAGGCATCAGACTGGGCCTGTCACATCGTGCTGAGGTGCTGGGTAAAGGAAACCAGATCCCACCTGGCCAACAGGGTGAAGGCCTGGCTTGAAAGACATACCAGAATGCATGCATGCCCAAGATTGTGACAGGATAGAGAACTGGGGGGGAAATGAAAGCAGTGTGACCAGGCCCTCTTGGGAATTTTCTTACAACTGCATGCACCTTATGGCAAAAGAGAAAGAAAAAAGAAATCTCTGTCAAATGTGCTGTGAATATTCTATAGGTTGTAGAAAATAATAGTAAAGTGCTATTAAGTTAGAGGTCACCTACAAACCCATATACGTTATCTTACTCCTTATCTGTTGATGTAGCTTGTACATCTTTCGCTTGTCCCTCTGTTGATCTCAGGAATTTCCTCAGAATACTACAGATATGTTTTATTTATGTTAAGCTATATTTTTCACATCTAATTTTTTTTTTCCCTCAGTAATTGTCAGGAATGGTTGTGACTGGCTGTGTGGGAAGCAGATACCTGGAGGACCAGGACTAATTCTCTCGGCTTTGTCTCTTTACTGTGGCATTGTTTAGCAGTAAATCTATCTGCTCATCCTTCATGTGTTTAGTGACCAGCCACCCAGGTAACACCATGGAATTCAGTCCCTACAAGGAATGCCAGACTATATAAAGGACCTGGCAATACACACCGTCTACCTAGAAGGCTTTTTCAGAGTCTACTATCCATTTTTAACCATGTCTCTCTGTCTTTCTGGCAAGCACCCTATAGCAAATGCCTCTCCAAAAAAAAAAAAAAGCAGCAGCACAGACAGGGCCAGCAGCTGGATCCCACATGGTTCACGGCCTGGACCTGGTGGCTTGGACACACACTCAGGGCACATATGTGTATATCCCAAGAGGAGAAGGGATTGAGGCATGTCCTCCCCCCCGAGGGGTAATTTCTCTCTCTGGAGAACACACACGCCCTTTAACAACAAAAAAGTAGAGAGACAGATGTAGGACTCTGCCATGGCTCCGTCGGGACACTCGACCTAATAGCCATTGTCCACCACAAGAAATGGCTCCCCACTTGGCATATAATCAATTACTTTACGTTATAAATTTAACACTGGTTTTATACTACAATCCCAGGGAAACAACGTTCAGGCCCACTAGCAAAGATTCTATAATGATTTGGACTGGCCCCGTGGCCTGGTGGTTAAGGAGCTGGGTTCCACATGGCTGACTATAGGTTGAATCCTGACCCCAGCAACATGAAGAGCACATCGTGCATGTCCATAGATGCCCCAACAGGGTGGAGGGATGGAGAAGGGATTGTAGAGTGACCATGCCCCATTGGGGGTTCTTTCTCTCTCTCCTACTCTGGCATGCAGTCTCTGACAATTCATAACTACAAAAAAGATTCTAATGGAAGTGATCAGAGTTCAAATTAGGCATTGATCTTCTTTCCTGCCTTCCTTTCCTGTCCTAGCTTCCCTCCTTTCTCTTTGCTTCTCACGTTTCCCCACCCTTCTTTTCACTGACTTGAAGGGGCATTCACAGTTGAGTGTCACTGTCTTAGATTATGAGGAAGAAGTTCAAAACACAGTATTAAGGTTTTTCTCGAAGAGGCCAAAAGGCAAACAACTATGGAAATACAAAGAGATGAACTTTTTCTTGACTTCAGTGGAAGAACCCAGAACTTTCAAGAGCTTCCTGACTAATTTCAAAGTCCATGCTTTTCCCTCCTTAAATCATCCTATGTTATGACAACTACCCAAAAGATTGGGAGTTAGAGAAAAACAAAATTAGTTTTGTCAGATGGTATGGTAACTTGACTCCGTTGAAACAAGTTTTTAAATATAATTGTCACAGATCAATGCTTGAATTTTAAGTGAGTGCATACTGCGGCAAAGAGCAGGCTTTTAAACAGAACAAACTTTTAAATAGAATAGATGATAGATACTCTCTGAAAATACATACCCCGGTCAGACACATGCCTGCTTGCTATCCCTCTGGGACTGTATTCCATAAATGAATGAATCACACACGTGTTAAATGTGAAACAAGTCATGATTGCAGGACAGAATTCAAGCTAAGAGCGTTGGCCTGGCATAGTAAAACCTGGAAAGGAGATTTACATGCTGTAGAAGCATATCAAGCTGAATCCTTATGAGATCTGCTGGTAACATTCTGGACAGGACTCTCAAATATGTTCAATACAGTGTTTTTAAATAAAGTAATTATTTTATAGACTAATCCTCAGTTGTGTCTAGTTTGTTTTTCACTGGTTAAAGAGATATTTAATAAATGAGTGTCCTCTGGATGACATTGTCACCATTCTTGAGTTTATAGACACGAATGATTTTACTTGGCCTTTGTGAACAGGAAGGTCTCATTTTTTTTTATTTTTTTAATTTATTTTTTTGATCCTGGCAACTCTACCAAATTTCTGATAGGAACACTGGCTTTTCCTGGGGTTTTTTGTTTGTTTGTTTTTTGAGAAGTTTTTCACTATAGGGCGCATGTGCTCGCCAGACAGACAGACAGACAGACAGAAAGCGAGAAATCACCCCCCCAGGAGGGGTGGCCATGCCGCGATCCCTTCTCCTCCATTCTCTTCTCAGGATCTTGGGCACGCACGCACACGTGCCCAGCGTGAGTTTTAAGGCACCGGGTCCGGGACGGAGTCCAGTGACATAGCCATTACACTAACTACTGGTCCCAGGAACACTGGTTTGGTGTAACTAGTATAATGTAGTTTAAAAGTGAACTTTTAGGTCAGACAGAATAGGTTAAATCCTTTCTCATGTTCCTTAGACAAGACCCCAAGAATATCTAGGTCAGGCTGGATCGTATTGCAGCAGTAAAACAGTGTTGGTTTTGCAAGGCAGTCTCACATGGGAAGGTTCATGGTTCAAACCTGGAGACCTGTGAGTACACCAGGTGTGAGCTTGTCTGTGATCTGGGGCTGGCCAAAGGCTCAGAGTAGGTGGTGACATCAAGACCCTGTTGGGGGGTACTGTCTTTATTTTTTGTTCTCTTGCCCGAGGAGAAGATAATTAAACTTAAAATTTTCTTGTTCAGGTCAGCAGGTGGCATAGTGGTTAAGGCACTGGATCCCACATGGCTGACTCTGCAGTTCAAGTCCCGGACCTGGTGGCTTGAAAAACACTGGGTGTATGCACATGCATGCTCAAAATGCTGAAAGGAGAATGGAGGAGAAGGGATTGTGGTGTGGCCATCTCCCTGGGGAAGGGTGATATTTCACTTAATCTCCCTCTTTTCTCGGTGAGCCTATGTGCCCTATGACAAGAATAAATTTGTAGGTCATACGGTTGTTTAAAGGATTAAATACTATATAAAGTGACTACATGGCCTAACACAATGAATGCATTTATTACAAATAATATTATTTATAAAAGGATGTTCTTTTCTGTTTGCCAGTATTACCCTTATTTGTCTACTGTAGTACATTGAACCGGCATTTCAGGAAAGTTTAGAATGCTTTCCTAGATACAGCTCAAATTCTTATTTATTTACTCTTTAAGTATTTTGCTTTATAGTTTCTAATACTTTATTTTACCTTTCACACAGTAGAGAAAAACCACCTGTAATATCTCCATCCACCGTGTTGACATCCGTTGAAACATTTAGTAGTGATAGCAAACTCGGCAGAGATGCTGTTTCGAATCACGTAGAAGGTGTGGAGGAAGACTAGTCACAGACTCCCCTCCATCTATCCAGAGGGGATGTCAGCCACCCCCGGGCATTCTGCTTCATGCTGGGAATACGCGGCATGATCCTTGCTCATATTTTTCACAGGCTCCTAACGGAAATGGGTCAATAAATGCGGCAATAATAGATAAGCCACTGGGAGTCGGTACTCACTCCTGTTTGGTTAGACTGGGAGTTTTCACAGAATATTGAGTTCAGAAAGATGAAGATGAGTTTCCCAGACCTGAAGACTCAGATACAGTGTCAGGGTAGTGTGTTCAGGGACTTTGGGCAGCTTCGTGTTGCTAGAATCTGAGAAATGAGGCTGGAGTCAGGTTAAAGAGAATTAGATGGGGACCAGCAGTGGTGTAATGGTTACATTGCTGGACTACGTAGTCGACCACAGTTCGAGTCCTGGACTTGGCGGCTTTAAACTCAACACCGGGTGCATGTGCGTGTGTGCCCAAAATTCTGAGAGGAGAATTGGAGGAGAAAATTGCGATGTGACCATCCCTGGGGGGTGATTTCTTGCTTCCTGTCTCTCTGGCAAGTGCATGAGCCCTATGCAAAAACCTCTCAAAAAATGGAGTACATCTTATAGATTCCTGAGAGTAAAACAAGAACATCCATATAAAGGGCTTGGAAGGGCTCAACAAGTGTTTGCTACTGAGTTTCACAAACGTTATGACTTTAGACAAATGGCTTAAACTTTTTGTCCTTTATTTCTTCAGCTATGAAATGAGGGATGGAAGAGATGATATTGAATATCTCTTTATAATTTTCTATGGTTAGATGGTATGTGAATTACCTGAGATAACAGAAAAGAAATAAATCCGTCATAATGGCCACCAGGTGGCAGTAGTGAAGAGCTTAACTGCCACCCCATTAGGGGGAAAAGTTACTATTTTTTTTTTTTGTATAGGAAAAAATGTTACATCATGCACAGACCTTATTCCAAGAGAATTACCATTAGCAGTGGAATGTATAATCATCCAGTTTTTTCCTTCATATATGTGTGTGTGCAGGTATATATGTGCCTTCTTTTTAAAAATACTATTTTTTAATTAAAAAATGTATTTTTTATTGTCAGAGAGTGCTTGCATTTTACAGAGAGAGAGAAAAGAAAAGGAGAAAGCCCTTCCTCTCCCCTGCCGCCGTGGGGCGTGGCCGTGCATAATCCCTTCTGCTCCATTTCTCCTTCCTGTCTGGATGTTGGACACACATGCACATGCACCTGGCGTGATTTTTGGGCTGCTGGATCTGGAACTTGTACCATGCAGTAGGTCATGTGGGACCCACCTGCCATAGCCACCAGGACATCAGCTGGCCTGGTTCTAATATTCTTCATTTTATCCATTCTATAAATGTGTATAGGACCAGCCCTGTATTTTAGTGGTTAAGGGAGCTGAATCCCACGTGATGGGCAGTGCAGTTCAAAACCTGGCCCTGGTAGCTTGGAACACACGCCAGGCATGTGTGCGTGCCCAAGTTCCCAACAGATGGAGAAGTGCTGTTGGGGTGTGCTCTCTCTCTCTCTCTCAGTGTGGCAAGTGCACACAGCTTCTGGAAAATTAAAAAAAGAAAAAATGACCCCATCGTACCTCGTGTGCCTGTTTACCTCTTACCAGGTCAATCCATGGTATAGAATCATTTTTTTTTTTTTTTCAAGAGAGAGATTTTTGCTATAGTGAGCATGCACTCACCAGAGAGAGAGAGAAAGAGAGAAATCTCTCCCCCAGAGGGTTGGCCATACTTCAATCCTTTCTCCTCCATCCCCCAGGGGGTTGGCCATACTTCAATCCTTTCTCCTCCATTTTCCTCTCTGAATCTTGGGCATACATGCACACACGCACAATGTGAGTTTCAAGCCTCCGGGTCCAGGACTCAAACTGCAGTTGGCCGTGTGGGAGTCCAGCACTTCAGCCACTGTGCCCCTGCTGGCCCCCATGATACAGAATCTTAATGCCTAATGCTTCCCTCTAACCTGACCTAACTTCCTACTCCTCTCGACTTTCTCGACCCTTCTACTTTACTGTCATCAGTCGAATCCCCTATATCCTTAACAATTTTTCTAAATATTCTCTTCATCTTTTTTTTTTTTGTCTTAGGTTTTGGCAGAGGGCAGGTACACTTGCTGGAGAGAGACACACACACAGAGAGAGAGAGAGAGAGATAAAGTGAGAAACAGTTCTCAGGGGGGTGACCACACCACAATCCCTTCTGCTCTCGGGATTTTAGGCACGCATTCACACGTGCCTGGCGTGTTTCAGGCTGTCAGGTCTGGGACTTGAACCACAGTTGGCGATATGGAAGTCCAGTGCTTTAACCATCACACCACCTGCTGGCACCTCCCATCACCTTTTTACTTTGTCTCCTAAAATTATTACTTCCCTTGCAATATTCTCAAATTGTGGCGCTTTTTTTTTTTTCTTTTTTTTAAATCTTTCCTCCCACTGACCAAAAGACCCAGAGACAAAGTAGATATTTTGCTTAGTCCTCATTGCTGGTTTTGGTTTGGTTTGTTTGGTTGGTTGGTTTTTGTTTCTGCCGATTTCAGACCTTTCCTTCCAAAAACTTCGTTTCCTGGAGGCACATACCACTGGACTCCCTCCTCCGTCCTCCGTTTTGTGTCGTGGACATCTGTCCTAGCTAGCTGCTCATCTCATCACAGTATCCGTCCTGGCCTCTCCTCTGTCCCTGCTGTCATTACTCTTGACAGCAACAATCTACATGTTGGGCCAGCTTCAGCTTCAGGGTGCAGGAGAAACACCCTGTTCTAGGGCCAGTTGGGGGCGTGGTGAAGGCGGCTGGATCGCACGTGACTGACTCTGTCGTTCAAGTCCCGGACCTGGCAGCTTGAAAAGCATGCTAGGGGCATGTGTGCCCAAAATCCCCAAAGGAGGGAGAGATGGAGGAGAAGGGATTGTGATGTGACCAACCACACGGGGAGTGCTTGCTCACTTTCCCTCTCTCTATTTCTCTGTCTCTAGTAAACACACATGCCCCCTGGCAAGTTAAGAAAGGGGAGGGAAGGAGAAAAGAAGGAAAGGAAAGGAAAAGAAAACAAGAAAGAAAGAAGAGAAGAGAAAAGAAAAGAAACAAGGAAAGAAAAGGTCTGTCCAAGGGAAGCCAGATCCCACAGGGTGATTGCAGTTCGAATCTCTGGCCCAGTCAGCCTGAACACATTCTATCATGAATAAAGATTTTAAGAATTCATCTACTACCTTCATCATGGTCCTGCGTGATTTCCCTGTCTCCTTTTTTCACCCTCGCGTCCTGCCATCTCCCTCTATGAAGTGAGAAACGAAGCATCTGAGGTTTTGTCCTTGTAAGCTAGCGGGTTGGCCTGTCACAGTGTCCTATACGTATCCTGACAGAAGACTTCAGACCCGTGGGCTCGGGCCGGGAACGATTTGTACTCAAAGCACAAAGTTGTCAGCGGTACCTTGTGTCAGTTCCCGTGTCCTGATTACCTTGAGGCAACAGGATGGGGACTGCGTGTTTCCTGCGTGTCCAGTGGGTCTCGTCACAGGAGCCTGGGTCTGGGAGACTGTGAGCTTTTATGAGCGCCGATGACCTACCGCTCCCTACTCAGGAGAGGGGCAGCTCGTTATCTTGAAATGTGAGCACGTTTCCTCTAAGGGAGAGGCAGAAGCCTCTCTAGACTTCTTACCCTGGAATGTAATGAACAGAAGCTTTTGCAAGGTAGATATTCGTGTCCGTATGTCCTTTTCTATCTACAAAAGATTAGTCAAAACTAATGTGATGTGACCAATGCCATGGGGGGTGCTTTCTCACTCTCCCTCTCTGTATTTCTCTCTTCTCTCTAGTAAGCTCACATGCTCCCTGGCAAATTAAAAAGGAAGGGAAGGGAAGGGAAGGGACCAGGACCAGCAGATGGCATAATGGTTACATCACTGGACTCCCACATAGTCGATCGCAATTCAAGTCCTGGACCCGACAGCTTGAAACACTCCAGGCACATTTGCGTGCGTGCCCAGAATCCTGAGAGGAGAATGGAGAAGGGATCCTGGAGTGGCCATTCCCCTGGGAATGATTTCTCCCTGTCTTTCTCTCTCTGTTTCTCCAGCAAGTGTGCATGCTTTATAACAAAAATCTCTCTTTAAAAAAAAAATAGAAAAGAAAAGAAAAAGCACACCAGGCAGGACCAGCAGATAGTGTAATGGTTATGTTGCTGGACTCCCACATGGCCAACCATGGTTCAAGTCCTGGACCTGGTGGTTTGAAACTCTCTCCAGGCACATTTGTGTGTATGTGCCCAGAACCCTAAGAGGAGAACAGAGGAGAAGGGATCATGAAGTGACCATCCTCCCCTGGGGGTAATTTCTTGCTTTCTGTCTCTCTGTCTCTCTGGCAAGCACACATGCCCGATAGCAAAAAAATCTCTAAAAAACAAATTTGTGACCTGAATCTACCCAAGCTGATTTTCTGTCAAAACAAAAAAATGAACACTCATTAAAATTTCAGCAAGATTCAAAAAAATCTTAAAACAATATTCAAGATGTCTCAGATGCAACTGTAAATTACTAACCATAAGAACAAACCAGGAAAATCTCAATTCACTTGTGTCCCGGCCCGCGGGACAATCAAACAGGCTACCTGAGTGAGAGAGCGGAAGTCTGGAACCGGGGAAGCGTCACAACACGGGAGCGACACAGTGTCACAGCTCTGAATGGTATATAGTCGCTCATTTATTGAGGGCCCGAGAACATTCTTATATACACAGCAGGGTGGTAATTGATTGCCCAATATGTAAATGAAGGTTATATTTTGGGCCAGTAATTGATTGTTTTGTCAGGGGGCGTTAACCAGGGGGCGGAGCTTAGGGGCGGATTGCTGTCGAGGACCTGATTGAGAAGCTGCTTGCGGATGTTAGCTAGGTTGGGGAGCCCAGGGGCGGATTGTTTACTCCCGGAACAGGGGAGTCCGGAGGTCATCGTGTGAAAGTCATTTCAGCCACTTTGGTGCACGTGGCTCTCCATATGTCCCCCTTTTACCATTACCCTCATCCAAGACCAACTTGATTCCCTTGCAGAGGTGGTCCTACAGAATCGGAGTCTCCTGGGTTACCTGTCGTAGGAACAACCCAAGGATGGGCGTCCTGTCTTAGGTAGAGGAGGTGGCATTAAATCGGCCAGACTCTCTTACCCGTCATGGGCTGACCAACTCAGCTCCTCAGGCTAGGTTATGGTGTTCATCGGCATCGGCCATGTCCAGTCTAGTGTAATGGACCTGAATAGGTTGTGAAAGGAGGGAGGTGACTTGGTGACTGATGAATGTTTTTAGCCTTTGGAAGATGACCGGCCCCAGGGAGCAATCAGCAGCCGGAGGATGGGGCCAAGGATAGGGAGTAAGAAGGGCAAGAGTCCATTCCAAATAATGAAGAAAGGGTTGTCTGACAGCTGGCGTCTGCGAGTTTTCAGGGTTTCCTGGAGTTCGTGGATTCTGTCCCGGATAATGCCAGACTTGGCGTAGAAGCAGCATCATCGTTCCTGTAAGGCAAGACAAAGGCCTCCCTGTTCCGCTAGCAGGAGGTCTAATCCTCTCCGATTCTGTAAGACCACCTGTGTGAGGGAATCAAGTTGGTCTTGGATGAGGGTAATGGTAGATGTGACCTGTTGGACATCAGAAATAAAGGGGGACATGTGGAGAGCCACGTGCACCAAAGTAAAGGGGGACATATGGAGAGCCACGTGCACCAAAGTGGCTGAAATGACTTTCACACGATGACCTCCGGACTCCCCTGTTCCGGGAGTAAACAATCCGCCCCTGGGCTCCCCAACCTAGCTAACAATCGCAAGCAGCTTCTCAATCAGGTCCTCGACAGCAATCCACCCCTAAGCTCCGCCCCCTGCTTAATGCTCCCTGAGAAAACAATCAATTACTGGCCCAAAATATATCCTTCATTTACATATTGGGCAATCAATTACCACCCTGCTGTGTATATAAGAATGTTCTCGGGCCCTCAATAAACGAGCGACCGTATACCATTCAGAGCTGTGACACTGTGTCGCTTCCATGTTGTGACGCTGCCCCGGTTCCAGACCTCTGCTCTCTCACTCAGGTAGCCTGTTCGATTGTCCCGCGGGCCGGGACACACATGGGCAGAAAAGACGTGACGCTGAAGGAGCACAGATGGGGCCAGTCCACAGCACAGCAGTGCACAGAGGAAGCAGGATCCCCTGTCAGTGTACAGAACATGCCCAGCCTGGACCCCAAGGGATAGAGAATTGGAGGAAAAAGAATTGCAGTGTGACCAGGCGCCACTAGGGGTGCTTGCTTTCTCTGGTGAATGCTTGTGCCCAATGGCAATTTTAAAAATTCTCTGATATTAATATATGTGTTCGAATTCTTAGGATTTGTCTGGTGTATGCTTTCCTATACCTTCTACCATTTTGTGTCCTTATGTTTAAAGTGTCATATACACAGTATACAGCTAAATTTTTTGTTTTATTCCACATGGTGACTCCAGTTTGAATCCCGGGTCAATAAACCTGAACCTGAAACACACCAGGCACATGTACAAGTGCCCAGAAACCAAGGGGCTGGAGGTTTGGAGGAAGGGGATTGTGCACGACAGACCTTGTGAAGGGGGCTCTTCTTTCTCTTACTAACTCTCTGCCTCTCTGGCAAGCACACACACCCTCTGGCAATTAAAAACATTGGAAAATTTCAAATTAGGCTTTCCTCCAGACTATTTTTTTAAAGAATTATTTTTCAGTGACCAGCAGTTAGCGTAATGGCTATGTCGCTGGACTTTCATGTAGTCGACTGCGGCTTGAGTCCCAGACCCGGTGGCTAAGCTCACATCGGGCGCGTGTGTGTGCGTGCCCAAGATCCCGAGAGGAGAAAGGAGGAGAAGGGATTGTGGCGTGGCCATCCCCCCGGGGGGGGTGATTTCTCACTTTCTGTCTCTTTGTCTCTCTGTCTTTCTGGCGAGTACACATGCCCTACAGAAAAAAAAGAAAAGAAAAGAAGAAAGAAAAAAGAATTATTTTTTGTTTACCTTTACTCATTTATTCATCCATTCCAATCTGACCAGAGAGGGACAGAGAGAGAGAGAGAGAGGAAAGGCAAGAAAGCAAGCTGCCAGGTCCAGGACTTGCACTGTGGTCAGCCTTGTGGGAGTCCAGTGCCCTTAGCCACTACACCACTTGCCGATCCCTATTTTAATTAAAAAACAAAACAAAACAAAAACAAAAACATGTATTTATGGGACCAGCAGGTGGCATGTTGGTTAAGGGCACTGGACTCCCACATGGCTGACCACGGTGCAAGTCCTGGACCTGGTGGCTTGCTTTCTCACTTTCCCTCTTTCTCTCTCTCTCTGTCTCACTCTATCCCTCTCTAGTCAAGATTAAAAATACATAAATATAAATACATGAAGTTAAATAATTCATTAAAAAACACATTTATTTATTTATTTATTTGTTGTGTTTTTCAAGCCACCGGGTCTGGGACTCAAACCTAGTTGGCCACATGGGAATGCAGCACCCCAACTACAAGGCCACTTGCTGGCCCCACTATTTTTCTTTTAAAGTTTATCTTCTTTCTTTATTTTATGAGAGGGAGAGAGAGAGGGACCCCCATCAGGGTCAGGGCACTTTGTGATCCCCTTTCCTCCTCATTCCACTCATTAGAATCTTGGGCACTTGCATGCATTCCTGGCATGTCTTAGGTCAGAAGGGTCAGGGCCCCAAACCTGCGGTTGGCCATTGGCCGTTGGCCGTGTGGCTTCCAGCACTTCAGGTCCGTGCACTCCAGAGGGGCTGGGCCTTTGAGGGCATTTCTGCAGGTACTCATCTGGCTCTTTGGAGCCTGAAATTCTGTGAGCACATGACTTGACCTTAATCTTGGCAGTCCTTTTGACCTAAATCGGAGATGTTTTCTCCTAGAGATGATTTCTACTTCTGCTGGAAGCTCAGCAGTAGGGATTAAAAATCCCGTCAGATCCTGTGGGGTATTTTCTCAGTGAGGGCGTCCCAGGCCTGGCTTAAGGGTCTGTGGGAGAGAGTGGTAGTAGGGATTTCTGAGGACCTTCTGAACCCCTTGGGGATCGATCAGGCCTCACAGATTGTCTCATGCAGATATTAGACATGGCAGGAGGAGGTCTCTCAAAGAATCTTACTATATGTCTAGAAGAGAACATTTAATATTCTTCATTAGCAGAGGAAGAATCTTTTTTTAAAAGAATTATTTAATTTAATTTATTGTTATTATTATTTTTAATTTGCTATAGGTTACATGTACTCACCAGGGGGAGACAGAGAGAAAGAAAGTGAGAAAGCAAGTCACCAGGTCCAGGACTTGAACTGTGGTCAGCCATGCGGGAGTCCAGTGCCTTAACCACCACACTACCTGCTGGCCTAAGGAAGAATCTCTTAATTGCTAGTTTACCAAAGATTTTCATTTTTTTTTTTTTAAAGTGAATGTAAAACTTTTTTTTTTTCCTTTTTGTTATAGGGCACTTGTGCTCGCCAGAGAGAGAGAGAGAGAAAGAGAAAGAGATATCCCTGGGGGTTAAGGGTAGGGAGGGGGGATGGCCACACTGCAATCCCTTCTCCATTCTCCTCTTGGAATTTTGGGCACGCATGCACATATGCCTGGCATGATGTTCAAGCTGCCTGGTCCAGGACTCGAACCACACAGTGGGCTGTGTGGGATCCAGTGTTTTAACCTCCATGCCACCTGCTGGCCCAGATGTTAAACTTTTACTTTTAAATGTATTTCCTCCAAGAGACAGAGATAGGCAGATGAACAAACAGGGACAAAGGCAAACACCTTCAGCAAGGTCCTCGCACCGTGATTTGCCTCGGCCTGAGCTAGCCCATGTTACGGGCAGGTGCGTACCAATGCCCAGCACATACAGGGAAGTCCTGGGCACAAAGCTAGGCCCCACCTATGTGGGTCCAGTGACATTACTACTGTCATATCACCTGGCCCAGATGTTACAGTTTATATCAGATGCCATGTTAAGGGCCAGTCTGGTCTGGTAGCCTAGTGTTTAAGGAAGCCAGACCTCACATGGCCAACTTTTTTTTTTTTTTTTTCCAGAGAGCATGGGGACTTGTGAGATCGTCCCCAAGAAGTGATGGCTACACCCAGTCCCTTCTCCTCCATTCTCCTCCTGGGATTGATTGATTTATTTTTTAGAGAGATATTTGCTACAGTGCATGCACTCACTGGAAAGACAGAGAGAGAGATAGAGAGACAGAAAGCATGAAATCACCACCCCATGCCCCTGCCAGCAGGGATAGCCAAACCACAATCCCTTTTCTACCATTCTCCTCTAGGGATCTTGGGCACACATGCACACGTGCCCTGCATGAGTTTTAAGCCACCAGATCTGAGATTTGAACCACGGTCTACTACATGGGAGTCCAGCGACATAGCCATTATGCCATCTGCTGGTCCCACCTCCTGGGGTTTTGAGCATGCACGCATGCATGCATGTCCAGCATGATTTTCAAGGTGCTGGGTTAGGGACTGAACCTTGGTCCACCATGCGGGAGTCTAGTACCTTAACCACCATGTTACCTGTTGGCCTGACCAACCTTGGTTTGAATCTAGGCCCTAGCAACTTGAAAAACATGCAAGGCTCATGTGCATGACTGCCCCAACTCCCAAAGGACAGAGAGGAGGAGATTGTAGCATGATCAGCCCCATGAAGGGTGCTTCCTCCCTTCAGTGTGTACACATCCTCTGGCAATTAAAAAATGCCCTTTTGGGCCAAGAGGTGGTGTAGTGGTTAAGGCACAAGACGCCCTCATGGCAGACAGTGTTCAAGTCTCAGATCTGGCAGCTTGAGACTCATGCTGGGCGCATGCGCGTGTGTGCTCAGAAACCCCAAGGAGAGAATGGAGAAGGGATTACAATGTGGTCATCCCCCCCAGGGGGTGATTTCTCGCTTTCTGTCTCTCTGATGAGCGCAAGCATCCTATAGCAAAAAAATCTCTTGAAAAAGATGAACAGAATAATAAATATGTCCTTTTGGCATCTGTAGAGATGATGACATATAAAATATTTCTCTTTGGAGAAGCCGATCTGGGGAAAACCACACACCGAACGGCCAAAGAAAAGTGAGTCAAGGACGTCCTTTTCTAGGAAGGAGCTTGGGCCTCTGAGATATGGGAGGACACTCTGGGCCTGTTTAGAGCATCTGGAGGGTCGGAGAGTTCGATCGTGTTTGTACCCTCGGTGATGCGTATCTTGCCAAGAATAAGACTGACCTGCTGGCCCCATTCTTTTTTTTAATTAATTTATTTTTAGAGAGATATTTTTGCTATTGGGAGGTGTGCACTTACCAGAGAGACAGAGAGAGAAAGAAAGCGAGAAATCAGCCCTGGGGGGGTGGCCATGCCACAGTCCCGTCTCCTCCATTCTCCTCTCAGGACTTTTGGCACTCACACACCCACCCAGCATGAGGTTTTTTTTTGTTGTTGTTTTTTTTTCTATAGAGTGCATGCGCTCGCCAAAAAGACAGAGACAGAGAGAGAGAAAGTGAGAAATCACCCCCCAGGGGAATGGCCACGCTGGAATCTCTTCTCCTCCATTCTCCTCTCAGGATCTTGGACACGTATGCACACGTGCCTGGTGTGAGTTTAAGCCACCAGGTCCGGGACTCAAGCCGTGGTTGACTGCATGGGAGTCTAGCAACATAGCCATTAGGCTAACTGCTGGTCCCCCAGCATGAGTTTTAACCCACTGAGTCCAGACTTGAACCACAGTCAATTATGCCATCCGCTGGTCCCCACTCTTTATTTTTTAAAAATAGTTTTATTTATTCATTCACGGAGCATGTGTTTGCACACTAAAGAGAGAAAGAGAGACAGAAGCACTGTTCTCAGGGCTCGGTCAGGCTAGTCTCCACCCTTTTATCTTAAGAGAGATTTCCGCTACATGGTGTGTGTGCTTGCTGCAGACACAGAAAGAGAAAGTGAGAAACCAGCCCCTGGGGGGATGGCCACGCCACAATCCCTTCTTCATTCTCCTCTCAGGATTTTGGGCACGCACATACACGTGCCCGGCGTGAGTTTTAAGCCACTGGATCCAGGACTCTAACCATGGTTGACCATGTGGGAGTCCTACACCTTAACTACTATGCCACCTGCTGGCCTCCAGTCTCTTTAAAAAAAATATTTATTATTATTGATTTATTTGATTCATTTGATTTGCTATAGGGCACATGTGCTTGAGAGAGAGAGGAGAGAGAGAGTGTGAAAGAAAGCAAGCAAGCCGCTAGGTCCAGGACTGCAACCACAGTCAGCCATGTGGGAGTCCAACGCCTTACCCAGCGCATCACCTACTGGTCCTATAGTCCCTTTTATTCAGTCCTTTAACCCACCAAGACCCTGGGCATGTGTGCATGTGCCAGTGTGTTTTCAGGTCCACCAAGCCAGGGACTCAAACTGTGGTCGGCATGTGGCTTCTGCAGTCCAGTTGCTACCAGCTGTGCCAGAGTCTAGGTCACCGCATGACTTTGTAATTTCTCTTGAATATGTAGTTGCTTTTAAATAGTCTTCTGGGTCTGACTCCTTACAGGAGAAAAGAACGGCCAGCAGGTGGTGTGGTGTTTAAGGCACTGGACTTCCACATGGCCGACCACAGTTCAAGTCCCAGACCTGGTGGCTTGCTCTCTTGTTTTCTCTCTCTCTCTGTATCTGTTTCCCTTTGGTGAGCTCATGAGCACTATAATGCATTTAAAAATAATAATAGGGACCAGCAGGTAGTGTGGTGGTTAAGGTGTTGGACTCCCATGTGGTTGACCATAGTTTGAGTCTCAGACCCACTGTCATGGGAGTAAGAGGGTGAAAACTTGATCCAATAATGGTGTTCGTGCATGCCCAAAATCCTGAGAGGAGAATGGGGAGAAGGGACTGTGGCCTGGCCATCTCCCCTGAGGGGTGATTTCTTGCTTTCTGTCTCTCTGACTCTGTTTCTCTGGTGAGTACACATGCCCTATAGCAAAACTCTCTCTAAATAAATAAATAAAATAATTCTTTAAAAAGGGGGAGGTGGGAAGAGAAAAGTTAAGGAAAGGTGACAGTGCTAGCCCTTTAAATCCCCGGAAGTCACTTCAGCTAGAGAACTAGGAGCTTGCAACAATGGCTACCGGCCATTTTCTGCACTTGTGGGATCACGTGTAGCAATTAGTGGTGGCAGAGCACAGATTCGCAGCACTCGGAGGCTGGGGTCCTTTGTGCCCATCCCTTTCCTTGCTCCTACAAGCTGTGCACACACTGAGGTGGGAGCACAACACAGCTGCCTCCCACAGAGCTGAGCGCTGGAGGATGAGGAGCTGCTACTACGCCAAGAGCCAAAATCGACCAAAATTAATACAATTTATGGCCCCAGTCTTCCCCTGAAGTTGCAAGCCTTAAATAGATTATAGAATTTCCAAATAGGTATCAGACAAATTCTGCCAGGGTAACTCTTACGTAAATGGGGAGTCAGATTTCTGGTGTTGTCTACTCTGCCTTCCCAGAATCCTCCCCATTTAGTTCATTTTCACTTACTCTATATTATTAAAACTTCTGATGCTACAATTTTATTCTATATACTACTTTGGTTGATTTTTTAAAAAGACATTTATCTATTTATTTATTTGTTGTGATTTTTCAAGTCACTGGGTCCAGGACTCCAACCATAGCCAGCCATATGGGAACTCAGTACCTTACCCACCATGCCACCTGATGGCCCTGGCTGAATTCTTTTCTTTTTAAAGAATTATTTTATTTAACTTAATGAATTTATTTATTTAATTTGACCACAGAGGGAAAGACTGAGAGAGAGGGAAAGTAAGAAAGCATGCCAGCAGATCTGGGACTCAAACCAAGGTCTGCTACCACCCTACCTGCTGACCCCTCTTTTCTTTTCTTTCTTTC
Organism: Tupaia belangeri chinensis; assembly: GCF_000334495.1. NCBI lineage: Eukaryota > Metazoa > Chordata > Mammalia > Scandentia > Tupaiidae > Tupaia > Tupaia belangeri. Next base: position 292,559 of record NW_006159596.1, read on the forward strand.
TTTTTTTTTTTTATTGTCCTCATTGTCATTACTCTGTAAATAGTTTGTAAATCTATAATTATGGTGGTAGTTTTTCTTCTTGACTCATGTCTTCCTCTGCCATTGTGCAGCTTACAGAAATACTGGAGACTGTCTGGCTTATAAAGATTAGAGGTTTACTTGACTCATGATTCTGGAAGCTGGAAAGTCCAAAGGTATAGGCCGGCATCATACGGTGGGCAGAAACAAGATGGATGACAGACACATGCAGAGTATGGTCTGTATTACATATGGTTCCCAAAACCTCACTTTTTTCCCCTTAATTTTTGCTATAGGGCGTGGGTGACAGAAAGAGAGAGAGGGAGAGAGAATGTAAGAAAGCACCCCCAGTAGGGATGGACATGCCATAGTCCCTTCTCCTCCATTCTCTTCCTGAACATCATACTAAAACTGTATGATGTTGGGGTCACTGAACACAGTGATACAGTAATCTAGTGGGGGGTCAATAAGGCCAATGCCATACTTCTCTTAATGTATCGTAGTTTTCCTCTGAAGAATTCACAGAAAAGGTTGGGTGGTTTCACTTATTAATATTTGCCTTAAGTGTACAAAGAACCCCTGAAAGTGCTCAGTAGTATTTAACCGCGACATCACCACAACCCAGGCACTAACACAGCTAAGGAATATTGGACTTTTATTCTCGCCCGAGAAGCATCTAGTAACAACTCCCGGGTTCAATGCTCCGAGTGGCCCACAAGGGATCTGCTCTACTTTATGGGCTGGGGTTCCTTAGCCAATGGGTCCCCTGGCCACCCTCAGTTGCCTTCGGGGACGCCTAAGCGGCATGCTCTGCGCACAGGCGGTTGACCACACGCTGCTCCCGCCTGCTCCTCAACCGGGCGCCCTCCTGGACTACAGGCTGCAGAGCGCAGCGCGGCCGGGAGGCCGCCCCACAGTGCGCGCTGCGGCCGCTGGGCTCCCCGGCC
>NW_006159596.1:294175-315435 GCF_000334495.1 Tupaia belangeri chinensis
TCGCGCATCTTCAAGATCATCGTGATCGGCGACTCCAACGTGGGCAAGACGTGCCTGACCTACCGCTTCTGCGCTGGCCGCTTCCCCGACCGCACCGAAGCCACGATTGGGGTGGATTTCCGGGAACGAGCGGTGGAGATTGATGGGGAGCGCATCAAGGTGAGCGGATGGGGGGAATGGAAGTGGGGTGTCAGGGAGAAGGAACGTCCCGGGATGACAGGTGTCCTGACCTCACCTCGGCTTAGTCGTTGGCCCCGTGCAGGATGTGCGCTTCGTTCATGTCACGCTGATGTGGAGACTGGAGTTGGGAAAAATTTGTACATTGCAAACTTCCAAGGCAGCGTTTCTCAAACTTTGATGTGTGTACCATTTACCAGAGGGTCTTGTTTTTAAAACGCTCTCTGATGTGGTATACGCTCCCAGATGGTGCAGGTGCTGCTAGTCGGTGGACCACGTCCGAGCAGCAAGAGGAAGGGTACCCACTGACTCAGCTGTGGCTCATGTGCAGGGAGTCAGGGAAATCCACTTAATAAATAACTTTATCAAACATTCATTTGTGCCCTGCCCCAGGTATTGTGGAAGTAGGCCTTTGAGGAAGTACTTAGGTGTTCTCTGGTGTTAAGAGTTTTGTTGCAGTAGTTTCTGTATGACATTAGTTTAGAAAAATCTGTTTTCCTGTAGAAAGGTTATTTTGTTTTTCTTTATTTCATGAGAGACAGACAGAGACAGGCACCTCTGACTGGGCCTTCTTACCACCTCCAGTCTCAGTTGGCATGCCCAGGGAGGTCCCAGGATGCTGGTCCAGACCCTTCCCCATGTGGGTCCAGTTGCATTACCACTGCACCACTCCCTGGCCCCTGGAAATGTTCTATGATATTACTACTTGGGTTGTGTTATAGTTTGAATACGCTCCCCGCCTTCATGTGTTGAGCCACTGTAAAGGGATTAAGGGGGTGAAAACTTGATCCAATTATTGTGAAAAGATGCTGCTTTCGGGGAGGAGATTAGGATTAGGGTTGTTAGGGCGGGGTTCCCACGACTGAGTTCAGGAGGGTTTATAAGGAGAGAAAAGGATATGGGGAGAGAGAGACTCTAAGTCCACACCGCTGCTGTGTACTCTGCAAGACCCTCCCCACCAGCTGGAGCCCTGGACATTGGGTCTTCACATTGTAATCCGGATGAACCTCCGTTTTTCTAAGTTATCAGTTTCAGGTATTTTCTGTTAATAGCAACAGTGGACTAGCACAGGTTGCCAATGGCATGTCTCCCAGTTCTTTCTTCCTTAAGACATTGTTGGTGACTTCTGAGAAGGGACACGAATAGTGAGTGACAGTAGAGAAGCGGGGCCATCCCCGGCCAGCGGCCTGGTGGTTAAGGTTGCTGGATCCCATATGACTGTCCTCAGGACTCGAGTTCCTGACCCAGCAGCCTGACAGACACACTGAGGGTAGGTGCCCACAATCCTGAAAGCGGGGAGAGATGGAAAAGAGACTGTGGCAGGACCATGCCCCTTGGGGGGGTACTGTCTCGCTTTTCTTCCCTCGGTCTCTCTCCGGTGAGTGCACGTGCTTTCTGGGAAATTAAAAAAAAAAAAAAGATAGTGGAGAAGGTAGTGGGTTGAGGGTACTGGAGAAGGAGGGTCACTGGCAGGGCTGAGGCCCCCTGATAGCGTAAGCCTCAGACACACTTCTCCATTTAAGCCACCTCTAACTGCCACCTGTTCATCCTACCCCTTAAAACCTGTGGGTCTTGGGGTCAGCAGGTAGTGTGTGCTGTTAAGGCTCTGGATTCTCACATGGCTGACCAAGGTTCGAGTCCCAGACTTGGCAGCTTGAAGATCATGCTGGGCTGGGGCTGGCAGGTGGCGTGGTGGTTAAAGGCACTGGATTCCTACATGGCTGACCATGGTTTGAATCTCAGACCCAGTGGCTTGCTTTCTCACTTTCCCTTTCTCTCTGTATCTCTCTTTGGTTGAATTAAAAAATAATAACAAGTGAAAATAAATAAATAAATAATTGTTTAAAAAAAATATGCCGGGCACATGTGCATGCATACCCCAAATCCTGAAAGGGTCATGGAGGAGAAAGGATTGTGGTGTGGCCATCCCCCTGGGAGTGATTTCTCACTTTCCCTCTCTCTGTCTCCAGGTGAGTGCATGCACCCTATGCAAAAACTTTAAAGAGAAAAAAGGAAAAGTGGCCCCTAGGAGCTGCTCTGCCTTTCATGAACTCCTGCTTTCTGGTTTAATTGAATTGGTGTGTACATTTCCCACACTCCCTTGGGGAGGAGGGGGCGACAGGCTTGCTTCAGTCATGGTGCATTGAGGCAAGCACCGTGTATTTTTCAGTTCCATATCCACTGCTCTACTCACCCCCCTGCCCAGAGGGGTTTTACTGCCAATTACAGTCAAGAAGAAATAGGCCTTTATGGAAGTCACTTCCTCCTTTTGCTTTTGATTTTTTTCACTCTAGTTTTTCACAAGCTGCCAGTGGTGGTCCCTTGGGTGTACTGTATTAAGGAATTAAGAAAGATTTGTAGACATGGCAGAGGAAAAGACCGACTAAGAAGAGGCTGAACATTTTTCACGAGAATTAGGTTAGGCCCAGAAGCCTGTCAGGGAGGGAGACCACGGCGCTTCTGAAGTTTGAGAGGGACAGGCAGAGGCAGGAGTTCTGGGAGAAAGTGCCTGAGCTTTGGAGTCCAGCTGCCCCAGGTCCAGATAGGAGTCTGTAAAGGGGAAGGAGGGGCTGCGTATTTGTTGTTGGGTGACCAACTTGCTTGGGACTGTACAGGACTTAAAACTGTCAGTCTTAGGGACCAGCAGATGGGATAATGGTTATGTCACTGGACTCCCACATAGTTGACCGTGGTTCAAGTCCTGGACCCAGCAGCTTAAAACTCACACCGGGCGTGTGTGCGTGTTTGTGCAAGATCCCAGGAGAAGAATGGAGGAGAAGGGATTGCGGTGGGGCCCTCCCTTGGGGGTGGTTTCTTACTTTCCCTCTCACTGTCTCTGTCTCTTTCTCTGGCAAGGGCATACGCCCTAAGGCAAAAACCTCTAAAAAAATTAAATAATTATTATTATTTTTTAAAAAGAAGGTACTCTGCCTTCCCTTGTGGCTTATTAACAGTACTTCCGCTCTTTGGCACCATTAGTTCTGTGGCTACACACTCAAAGAAGCAGCCAGAGATAGAGACGTGCATAGATAGATAGCTGGAGGGGAGAGAGATTCTCCCAAAATGGGAGCAAGAACTTTATTATTTTTTGAAGAGAGATTTTTGCTAAAAAAAAAAAAAGAGAGAGAAAGAGAAATGGCCCCCCTGGGGGGATGGCCATGCTGCAATCCCTCCTCTTCCATTCTTCTTTTGGGATTTTGAGCACACATATGCTCCTGGTGTGAGTTTCAAGTCGCTGGGTGACTAGTCCCGGGAGCAAGAACTTTAAAAGGAGAAAAACCACAGAGCATGGGGCCAGGGAAGAGTTAGGATTTGAGAGCGCTTGACCTGTTCCTGGGATGCTGTTTGTACCTGAAAATCACGATGAATCAGGTGCAGATTTAAGAGCTACCGAATGCTGGAAAAATCGAAGTAGGTGCATTGTGTGAAGCTGAGCGCTTAGCTGCACGGTGAGAGCAGACTGCGCCAGGTAAGCCCTGAACCCGGGAGCACAGAGCGGGTCCTTCTGCTTGAAAAGAGTAGAGAAAACTTTTTATTATTTTATTTATTTTTTCCTGTGATTATTCCTCCTAGGCTTTAGCCTAACCTGTTGTGTCGATGGGGGCCTGGACACTGAGATTCTTCTTTCTAAGGCCCTAGCCATTGACGTCTGCCGCCAACCATAAGACTTAAGAGGAGTCTTTATTGTGGTTGACAAGACTACAGAAACGTTCTGAGATTTCCGTAGTAGAAGAAGGTAGACACGGGGTCTGCAGAAAGTTCATGGAAAATGCATATTGTAAAAACACCGTATCAGGATTTCACATTTTTTTCCACCCAAATAAGTATATCCTTTAATTCCATTTCCCATGAACCTTTTGACGTCCTCTCATAGCTATGTTGGGAATATTAAGGGACTGGCAGGTGGTGTGGTGGTTAAGGGCCAACCTATAGGGCGCGTGCGCTCGCCAGACAGACAGACAGACAGAGAGAAAGCGAGAAATCACCCCCCAGGGGGGATGGCCACGCCGCAGTCCCTTCTCCTCCATTCTCCTCTCGGGATCTTGGGCATGCACGCACACACGCCCTGCGTGAGTTTTAAGCCACCGGGCCCGGGACGCGAACCACAGTCGACTACATGGGAGTCCAGCAACATAGCCATTACACTAACTGCTGGTCCCCTGGTGGCCTGCTTTCTCACTTTCCCTTTCTCTCTCTCTCACTCTGTCCCTCTCTGTTCAAATTTAAAGAAAGAAAGAAAGTTAAATAAAATAATTCTTTAAAAATCTATAAAAAAATCCCAAAATGTAAATTTTTAAAATGTTTTGTTTTGTTTTTGGTATGGGACGCATATGCTCTCCAGGGAGAGAGAGTGAGAAATTACACCCTGAGGGGCATGATCATGTTGCAATCCCTTCTCCACTCTCCTCTTGGGATTTTTGGCACGCACACACACACATACCTGGTGTGATTTTCAAGCTGCCGGGTCCAGGACTTGCACTGCACAGCCAACCATGTGGGATCTAGTACCTTAAACTCCATGCCACCTGCTGACCCTTAGTGTCCTTTTTTAAGAAAAACTGAAACGCGATGTAGAAAAGCTTTATTCCATATGCCCTTGCTACTTTTTTGTTAACCTATAACATGTTAGTGCTGCTGCAGTGTTCATGTCATGTTTGTATTTTCTCTTTGGAGAATTGTGACCTTGATCTGGAATTATGTTTCTGCTCATTTTTTGTATTTCCAGCTTTATGTTACTAATAAAATGGCATTCTGTGGCCACCCCCTAGGGTAATGGTTAAGGGAGCCATATGCCCCATGGCCAACCACGACTTGAATCCTGACCCCAGCAGCATGAGAAACAAGCTGGGTGCATGCCTCTGTTCCCAGCAGGGTGGGGAAATGAGGACTGGGATCACAGCTTCTGGCAGCTAAAAAATAATGATGTTCTAGAGGGACCAGCAGTTAGCGTAATGGCTATGTCGCTGAACTCCCATGTGGTCGACCGTGGTTTGAGCCCCGGACCCAGTGGCTTAAACTCACACTGGGTGCGTGCGCGTGTGCTTGCGTGCCCAAGATCCCAAGAGGAGAATGGAGGAGAAAGGATTGCGGCATGGCCATCCCCCCCGGGGGCTGATTTCTCACTTTTTGTCTCGCTGTCTCTCTCTTTCTGGTGACCGCACACGCCCTATAGCATAAAAAAAAAAAAAAAGAAAGAAACCTCTTTTTAAAAAATGATGTTCTAGTGATAGATATTCGTGTGTATGATAAAAATGATATTGTTTTAAAATTGAAGACTAGAAAATTAAAATGAGCCTGACTTAATGGCAGTGCCCTTTCAGAATTGGCCCATGGTGTTTGAAGTCTTGTATTTGCATATCTATTTCTGAGCACTATAGATGTATAATTCAAAAAGGGAGATCTTGTTTGCAGAATTTTGAAGTTGAATAAAATGATAAAGTCCTAAAATAGGAATGCATTTCACTTTCAAATTGAGACTCTCAGCTCTGTTCTTTATGCTCCTTCCTTCATGTGCCTTCCTGCCAGGACCAGCTCTGTTCCGTTCACGACCATCGCCCATCGCACAGTGGCAGGCACCAGCGGGTTCACGGCAGCCTGCCATTGGGTTTAATCCATCCTCCCATCAGGGTCAGCAGTTCCTACTTCAGCATTTCAGTGGCTTACTCATTTGTCAAGAAAGAAATGGGATTTTGCCATATTAAATGCAAGATGTTGATATTCACTCAAGTAACATCATGGGCCTTCCCCTTCACTGGCAAATCAGATGTTTCATGGCTGATTGTAGGAAAGCAGACATTTTGTTATGATATAGTGCAAGGCTTGATAGGCTGTGCTAGAGGGTCTCTCTGTCTCTCCGGCAAGTGCATGCACCCTATAGCAAAAATCTCTCTTAAAAATATTTTTTTTTTTTTTGCCAGAGGGTAAACATGAGAGAGAGAGAGAGAGAAAGAAAGAGAGAGAGAAAGCACCCTCCATGGAGCATGGTCATGTTGCAGTCTCTTCTCCATTTCTCCCTCCTTTGAGGATTTTGAGCATGCACGCACACAGGCCTGACCTGTTTCTCAAGCTTCTCGGTCTGGAACTGGTACCTTGCCATCAGCCATGTGGAATCCAGCTCCCGGCTGATTTTCTACATGCAGTTTCTCTGATTTACCCTGTTTTCAACATCCTGGTTCAAATCTTTTTGTTTGTTTGTTTGTTTTCCTTAAATTCTGTGAACTGTTGTAGCAGATCAGTCTCCTACCCCAAGTCCTCATTTAATTTGTATTTCGCATTGTTGCCAAAATTCAGTGTGAATGTTGTCCTTCAGGGCGATTAATCCCCTGCCTCTGGACCAGCAGTTAGCGTAATGGCTATGTCGCTGGACTCCCATGTAGTCGACCCGGTTCGAGTCCCGGACCCAGTGGTGTAAACTCACACGGTGTGTGTGCATGCGTGCCCAAGATCCTGAGAGGAGAATGGAGGAGAAGGGATTGCAACATGGCCATCCCCCCGGGGGGTGATTTTTCACCTTTTATCTCTCTGTCTCTGTCTCTCTGGCGAGCACACACTCCCTATAGCAAAAATCTCTCCAAAGGAAAAAAAAAATCTTCCTGCCTCAGGTTCCCTGAGTGGTTCTTCGTTCTATTCTATTCTATTTATTTATATTTTTTACAGAGATTTTTGTTAAAGGGTGTGTGTGCTCACTAGAGAGACAGAGAAAGACAGAGAGACAGAAAGCGAGAAATCAGCCCCCAGGAGGGATGGCCACACCACAATCCCTTCTCCTCCATCCTCCTCTCAGGATTTTGGGCTCGCATGCACACACGCCCGGTGCGATTTTAAGCTGCTGAGTCCAGGACTCGAACCACGGTTGACTACATGGGAGTCCAGCAATGTAACCATTATGCTCTCTGCTGATCCCCTCTATTATAATATTTTAAAATTCCAATTTAAAAAAAATGAACATAAGCTTTTTTTTTATCATGCTTTAATCTACTTTCCTAATTTTATTTCCCATTTTTTCAAGCACCCTATAGTTCAGCACATTATTTGCTGATCCCTGTGGCTCCCGTTGCGTTTTCTTCTCTTTGCTTGGAATATCTCCTCTTCCCAAATTTCACTACACGCAGTTCTTCTGTCACCCCAGACAGTGCGTCTCTCAGATCTTACCGCACCTCCCCTTCTTGCCTTCCTTCTTGTAAATGCCCTTTACACCTTACCTGAGCCTTTAAGTGAGCCTGATGTGTCATGTCCGTGTCTTACCTCCCTTACTAGGTCTTCGTCTTAGCTGGGACCCTGTCTGGGAACTCCATAGACTCCTCCCGCGTCTGGCTCAGTCCCTAAACCGTGGAGTAGGTATTCGGGATAGCCGCTGAGTGTAGGGAGGCAGAGAGGTCTGTCAGCCAGGCTGCTCTGGAAACCTGGAATCAAGGTGATGAAGGAAGCTAATGAAAGAGGTCATGAAAAAGATATTTTAAAAGATAAAGCCAAGGGGCTGGAAGGTGGCATGGTGATTAGGGCACTGGACTTTCACATGAATGACCATGGTTCAGGCCCCAAACTGGTGACTTACTTTCTCTCTAGTAAAATTAAAAAATAGTAATGATAAATAAAATGAAATAAAATGATCTTTAAAAAAGATTTAAAAAATGATTCAAAAAAAAATTTTTAAAAAGATATAAAAAAGATTTTAAATATTTTTAAGTCTTTTTAATTTTAAAAAGATTTTAAAATTAAATAAAATGACTTAAAATAATAATAAAATTTAATAAAATGATTTTAAAAGTAATTTTTAAATGATTTTTTAAAAATGATTTAAAAAAGATTTTTAAATGATTTCTTTAAAAAGCAGATGATGTGATAGTTGGGGTGCTATACTGTCACAGGGCCAACCATGGTTCAAGTTCCAGACCTGGCTACTTGCTTTCTCACTTTCTCTCTCTCTCTCTCTTCTTGGTGATCAAAATGCCTTGTGGCAAATTAAGAAAATAATGCTAGTGACAAATCAAATTAAATCTTAAAAAATAATAAAAAGATAAAGCCAAAGTTTTCAGTAACTACCTTTTGGTGAGGAGAAGGAAGAGGACTCAGAGATGGCTGAGGTAGAGTCTGGTGACTGGGTAGGTAGTGCCCTTAGCAGAGAAAAGGGGACTGGCGGGAACAATGAAATTGGAAGGGCTCTGCTAGGAGTTTTGTTTAGTCACGTGTTGGTTGAGACAGTGGTACAAATGGAGATGTCTGATTGACAGCTAGAAACATGGGACTGGAGCACAGGGGAGAGCACCTTGTGTGTGAAGGTGCCATTTGGGAGCCTAGATAGACGAGAAGAAAACATTCAATGTACTTGAGTTGCCCAGAGATAAGAGTAGAGTTTGGGGCTAGCCCCATTGCCTGGTGGTTAAGGGAGCCAGGGAGCTGGGTACCAGATGGCTGACCATAATTAAAGTCCAGCCCTCAGGCTTGGAAAACACACTGAGCATGTGTGAACATGTGCCCCAAATCTTGACAGGATGGGGAAATGGAGAGGGGATTGCAGCGTGACTATCTCCCGTGGGCGTGCTTTCTCCTCTCTGGCAAGCATATGTGCCCTCTAATGCATTCTCTAGCAATAAATAAATAAATAGAAATAATGTATTCATCTCAAAAAGTAACACAAAATATATTACTTCTGCTTGTTAGGAAGCTAAAATTTATTTTTAACATTTAACAGAATCTGGGTCAGCCAATAGCATGGTGATTAAAGGATCCGGATCCCACGTGGCCAACTGCACAATTTGAGTCCTGGACCCAGCGCCTTGAAAAACACACCAGGCATATGTGTATGACCAAAATCCCAAAGAAGGGTGAGGAGGAGAAGAGATTGCAGTGTGGCCGTCCCCCTGGAGGGTGCTTTCTCACTTTCTCTTTCTCTAGTGAGCATTTGCTCCCTGTAGCAAAATTAAAAAAAAAAAAAAAATTAACAGAATTTAATCAGGCAAAGAACAGTTCATGAATAGGTAGAGGTTCATTTGCCATTTGGTTCTGTTTTCGAAACATACACGTTTCTGTTTTATGTACCAAAAGCAAATGTCATCTTGAAATATTAGTAATACTAACATTGATCTACAACTTAACAAGCCGTTACGAGTAGACGCTCTTACGTAGTTGTCACCACTGTCAGATGGTCGTTATGCTCTTATGGCGTATTACCTGTAACGTTTTAGGTCAAGCAAAAACAGTATTCAGTCCTTTTAAAGTTGGATCATTTCTCATTTTGGGTAACAACTGCTAAAAGCATTTCTATGAAGAGTAGGAATCTAGTCTTAGAATTTAGTCAATAACTGGGTTGCTGTTTTTTGTGGAACTTGACATTGGAATTTTGATATCAGAATTTAAAGGAAACTTAAAGCTTTAAGAATTTAAGGATTCATGGGGCCAGCAGGTGGAGTGGTGGTTAAGAGTGCTGGACTCCTGCATGGCCGACCGTGGTTCGAGTCCCGGACCTGGTGGCTTGCTTTCTCACTTTCCCTCTTTCTTTCTTTCTCTCTCTCTAGCTCGGTCCTTCTCTGGTCAAATTAAAAATAGATAAAGTGGAATAAAGGAATTATTTTAAAAAAAAAGAATTTAAGAATTCATAAAGTATAAAGGAGGTGTATGTGTGTGTATGTATATACAAAAATACACAAACACGTGTGTGTACATATATATACTGTGTGCGTGTGTGTTTGTTTTGGCCAGAGGACATGTGTGCTTGCAAAAGAGAGAGGGAACCTCCCAAGAGGTGTGGTTATGACATGATCCCTTTTCTCCCATTTCACCATCCCATCAGGATTTTGGAAACACGTACATACATGCCTGGAGTGTTTTACAAGTTGCCAGGACTGGGATTTGAACCACATGCGGCCATGTGGGATTTGACTTTCTCCACATAATACTTAACTGTGGGGTTATGGACTGGCCTTTCACTTTCTTGAGAGTATACTTTGAAGTACACATATCTGAAATATATATATTTTAATGATAGAAGTGTTCTCTCTTTCTTTCGCTCTCTCTGGTACAATCATGAAAGAACAAGAAAGAGAGAAAGCACTCCCTCCATGGGGCGTGGTCATACCTCCGTTCCCTCTCTTCCATTTCTCCATCCTATCACAGTTCGGGGCGTAAACATGCACATCCCATGGATGTTTTTCAAGCTGCTGGGGCCAGGATTCGAACTCTGGTCAGCCATATGTTACCTGGCTCTTACTGCGCAGTGCTTAACCAGTGCTATATGGCCAGTCCAAACTTTTTTTTTTTTTTTTTAGAGATTTTTTAGTGCTATATGGCCAGTCCAAACTTTTTTTTTTTTTTTTAGAGATTTTTGCTATGGGGTGCATGTGCTCGCCGAAGACACAGAGAGAGACAGAGAGAAAGAAAGCAAGAAATCATGCCACAGGAGGGATGGCCATACTACAATCCCTTCTCCTCCTTTCTCCTCTTGAGATTTTGGGTATGCATACACATGCTCACGGTATGAGTTTTAAGCCACTGAGTCTGGGACTTGAACCATGGTTGCCGTGTGGGACTCCAGTGCCTTAACTACTATGGCACTTGCTGGCCCCATTATTATTATTATTATTATTATTATTATTATTTTAAATATGCTGTAGGGCATGTGCATTCACCACAGAGAGAGGGGAAGAGGGAAAGTGAGAAAGTAAGCCTCCAGGTCTGGGGACTTGAACTGAGATTGGTCATGTGGGAATCCAGCACCTTAGCCACCATGCCATCTGCCAGCCCCCATATAAATAATTCTTTAAAAAAGCAAGTAAGGTAGCATGGAAGAGAACAATGATCAAGTTGTCCATTTCTAGGACTGGCCCTGTAGCATAGTGGTTAAGTGCTAGGCATTAAGAACTGGATCTCATTTAGATGACTGTGGTTTGAGTCCTGGCCCGAGTGGCTTAATAACACTCGCTGGGGAACCTGTGCGTGCACACCCAAAATCCTGATGGGATTGAGAGGTGGTAGAAAAGGGATTGCAGTGTGACCACACTCCATTGGGGGGTACTTTCTAACTGTTCCCCTTCTCTCCTTTTTCTCTCTGTCTCTTTCTAGCTAGCATGTGTGCCCTCTGGAAATTAAAATGATTTTTTTTAAAAAGATTTCCCTCTATAATTACATTTTTAAAAAACATATTCTTTTAGAGGTTTTTGCTATCGGGCACATGTACCCATGCACAGAGAGACAGAAACCTAGAAACCATCCCCCAGAGGGGATGGCCACACCTCAGTCCCTTCTCTTTCATTCTGCTCATGGGATTCTGGGCACGCATGCACAGGCACCCGGTGTGAGTTTCAAGCCGCCAGATCTGGCACTCAAACTGCGGTCACCAGCCTGGGAGTCCAGAACCTTAACCACTGTGCCACCTGCTGGCCCCTCATCCAGTATGTCTTCATTGAGACAGTATGAATACCAACTGGCATGTCCTGAGTTCTTCATATCGTTTTCTTTTTAAATAATTATTTATTATTATTTTTGTTTTCTGTAGAGCAAATGTGCTCATCAGAAAGAAAGAAAAGAAGATAGAGGGAAAGTAAGAAAGCAAGCATCCAAGTCTGGGACTTGGATCGTGGTCGGCTATTTGGGAATCCAGCGCCCTAACCACCATGCCACCTGCTGGCCCTGAGATCTTTCTATCTTATGTCCTCCTGTGAGACCAGCCATGGTATTTCCTTCTATGAGAAGTTTAGACTTTTAACCCATACTCTAAATATCTATAAATATATATTTACCGGCCCAGCAGGTGGCGTGGTGGTTAAGGGTACTGACTCCCACATGGTCAACCACAGTTTGAGACCTGGACCTGGTAGGCTTGCTTTCTTACTTTCTCTCTCTTTCTCTCTCTCTTACTCTGTCCCTCTTTGGTCAAATTAAAAATAAATAAGTAAAATTAAATAAAATAATTATTAAAAAATGTAAATTTATTTTAGCAAATCTGCCTCTAGTCTTTCCCATTGAGACCAGTGTCTTCATAATTTAGCATGTATTTTTTACAAAGTAAACAAAGGTAGGATAATCGAGTGTTTTAAAAGAATCGTAACATAGTACTTATATTTATCTTGAGACATCATTTCCTCGAAGTCCTCCATAATTCCACTAGGAGGCAATGAAATAATGTCATTGGCAGAAAAGTTTAAGTTTTCTTTCTTTCTTTCTTTCTTTTTTTTTTTTTAAGAGAGATTTTTGCTATAGGGGGTGTGTGCTTTCCAAAGAGACAGAGAGACAGAAAGAAATCATGTCCTGGAGGGATGGCCACACCGCAGTCCCTTTTCCATTCTCTTTTTGGGATCTTGGGCACGTGGACACACACATTCCCAGTGTGATTTTAAAGCCCCTGGGTCCAGGACTGTAACCACGGTTGGCTATGTGGGAGTCTAGCAACGTAATTGCTATGCCATTGCTGGTCCTAGCTACTTGTATTATTACTTACTATGAAGTCACTAGACTAGTATCATGAGTTTTCGATCCCGTAGGTAATACTGAAAAGACATTCTGGAAGGAAGCAATTAAGGTATTATAAGTGAAGAGGTACTGAAGACCATGCAAAGGTGCTTAAATTTCTCCCCCTGGATAATTAGAATGAAATGTCTAGTTTTCCTTCGTTTTTTCTTTTCTTCTTTTCCATTTTCAGATCCAGTTATGGGACACAGCGGGACAAGAACGATTCAGGAAGAGCATGGTGCAGCACTACTACAGAAACGTCCATGCCGTGGTCTTCGTGTACGACATGACCAACATGGCTAGTTTCCATAGCCTGCCATCTTGGATAGAAGAGTGCAAACAGCATTTGCTAGCCAATGACATACCACGGATTCTGGTTGGAAACAAATGTGACTTGAGAAGCGCCATTCAGGTACCCACAGACTTGGCACAGAAATTTGCTGACACACACAGTATGCCTTTGTTCGAAACCTCCGCTAAAAACCCCAATGATAACGACCATGTGGAAGCTATATTTATGACGTTGGCTCATAAGCTTAAGAGCCACAAACCATTAATGCTTAGTCAACCCCCTGATAATGGAGTTACCCTGAAGCCTGAACCAAAGCCTGCAATGACATGCTGGTGCTAAATAAGTCTTGATGATACTCTCTGATTTTGACTAAAGAAATACTTCTGAAGTATGAGAGTGATAAGTTCTAAGATTTAATGTCACATGTAATGGATCATCCTGGTACTCTGCTATTTACCATTGCCATGCATACTTTTGTCTTTGGTATCTACTTCATCAAGTTTGTCACTGTGACACCACTAGGAAAAAGGTGATTTTCAGGTCTCACTGAAAATGAAGCACAGATAAGACGGATCAGAACATCTTGCTGTTGAGAGCCAAATGAGGATGGCTTCAGATGAGAGCATGGCAGCGTGGTAGGTCAGTAAGTGCTTAATCCTGTGTTCCTGGGATTGAAAAGCAAGTATTAAGGTTTAGTACTACATCTACTGGTATGTCCTTTGAATGGGAAATGTTCTTAGTAGGATAAAAACTGGTATTTGCTTCTCCCCAGAGTTCTTTGTTAATTCACACATTGAACTGTGCTGTTATTGGTACACTTTAGAATCAAGACTGTGGTTCTGGGGGGTGAGAATGGAATATTCTAGAACGTTCTGGTTCTAGGAACATAAAGAATAACTTTCCCAACAGTTCTAGATGCTCTGTGTTTTTGGTCAGCATCAAACAGGTCTATAAAAATCATTGTGATTTTTTAAAAGAGTCATGTGTTTTCTTGCTATATTCTATTAAAACACAAAGAAAAACATCAGATCTTAAGACAAATAAAGTGACATCCATAAGGTGCTTTGTATTTCATTTCGGTATCTTAAAACAGTGAAAAATGAATTGAAAGCATTTGAGGAGTTGTGGGAGGAAATAGGTAAGCCTGGTTCTTGGCTACCCAAGGCGACCTGTTCTTACTTAGCCTTTAGGGGGGACATCAAGCTACGTTTAAGACGTGATATCTCTTCCTCTCCCTTCAACCTGTCAGTTTAATGTCTACATGCTGAAGTCAGAAGTCATCTTCCTTTTGGATTATAGTTCTGAGGTCATAATTCTAATTGCAGTACGTCTACATGGATTTCTGTAATTACATTGTGTTGTATCTATTTTTTTCATGTTTAAATTTTATGGTCCAAGAAATTGTTTGTCTTCAGTATGAAAAATAAATTAGATATTGAAAAATCTCTTTGTCTATCCCTCAGTAATGGAAAGAATATTTCAAAAAAGTTGTTTTCACCCTACTTTTATTTTGAATTTAAGACTTTGCATATAAAAAGAGCAAGCTTGCATATGTAGCTATTTACATAAATGGAATCTAAGCCATGAAGTTTACCTTAAGTGTGTATATTCACGAATTCTGCTAGATTGCTGTCCTTGGTCACTTTAGAGGAAATTAAGCCAAAAGATGATTGTACATTTACAGTATTTTCAGAAAGGGGACAACTGATGAAATGTGTAATCTAGTTCAGGATTTTTGTTTAATCATTACAGTCACCTTAATTGGATAACATAATTATAAAAATAAGATAATTCTGTTCAATGAACTATCTGAAAGTAATAATTACAGGAAGTAACTACTATACTTAAATATTAAAGCTCAATTTGGCTTTATTTGTGTTTAGGGAAATTAAACCATTTATCTTCATCATACTAGAATTAAATATTAAAATTGTTTTACTTTGTCCTAAATTAACATTGATTTTTAACTACTTTTATAGTAAAACAATGATGGCTACAGTAATTATGGTGGGTATAATAGTTTTTTAAAGAAGAGAATCTGCTTACTGCTTTTCAAAACATTTTATAAAGTGGGGGAAGGAAGTTTAGAGACTTTCCAAGCACATTTATATTTTTTCAGTACTAGTTACAATGGTTTAAAAAATTTTACTTTATTTCTTTTTGTAAGGAGTTAGTAGTATCCTTTACAGTTCTGTGAAAGGACTTATTTTTTCACTTTAATATTTATTAATTTTAAGATATTTGTATCTAATTTGTAACAATTTATTGTTTTAATTTTTAAATCTGTGTTTTTATTTTTTAAAAACAACATACTTATCAGTCAAATGGGGATAAAGCTTTTAGGTATATTCCAAAATATTTATAAAACATATCGTTGTTGAAAAATCACTTCCAAATTGTGACTAACAACTAATTAATTTTTAAGCATAAATCACATGTTTTGTAAATCTGTGCAAATTTATTTTAAGTATTATGTCTAATTGGAAATATTGATATGTTTAGAGAAAGTCTTAATTTGAGACTACCAACAGAAACTACCCAAGAATTGAATATAAGTAGTTATTAATAACAATGTTTTATTGGAAGTATATTACTAATACACATTTCTTCATGAAATCTACAGTTAAATAATTTTGTTGTGGAATAGTGTGACTATTACATTTTACCCCTGAAGTTCAATAAATGAGCTTTGCCACAATCAAATTGTGTTTTATTTCCTTTGCTTACTGGATTGAGTATAAGATAAAGCAATTTTTTTCTCCTTGGTTTCCAGATAATTTATAATACATTTAGAAGACAAAACAAATCCCTCAACCTCCCTGGAAATTTTATCTTTCTCTGAATGCTTAGGGTTTTTTAAAAAAGCCCAAATATTAAAACTAGCTGACTGGGGCCAGCCAGTGGCATGGTAGTTAAAGTACCTGGATCCCACGTGCCTAATGGTGTAGTTTGAGTCCTGGACCCGATGACCTGAAAAAAACACTGGGCGCATGTGTGTGTGTGCCCAAAATCCTGAGAGGAGAATGGAAGAGATTGTGGCGTGGCATCCCCCCTGGGGAGTGATTTCTAACCTCCCTCATACTTCATCTTTCTCCAATGAGCACACTCACCCTGTAGTACACACACACAAATTAGCCATTAGGGTTGCTTTTGTGTTTGTGTGACTTAATAATTCGACTTATTCGGGTTTAAGAGGAGAAGACAATTCTTTGGATAGGAGACTGTCAGAAAACTTGTGGACCTTTTAAAAAAGCATCACAAAGAATTATTGTGTTAGCTTGTTGTGTTGGTAACAACAGAAAAACCTGAGTCTGGGTAATTTATTCAAAGTAGAGGTTTATTTAGCTCACGGTTTGGGGGATATCTAGTGAGGATATTCATGGTGGCTAATGTGGGGAAGGGCATCACATGGTGAAACAGCAAGTACTGTGTCTGTGTCTACCTGTGTGTCTCTGTCTCATTCCTTCTTTTTATAAGCCCACCAGGATTCCATCATATGGGCTCTGCCCTGATGACCTTAATCCTAATCACCTCCCAAAGGGCCCACTTTCAACACTTTTAATCAGATTAAATTTTTACCTTTTTTTTTTTTTTTTAAGAGAGGAAGATTTTTGTTATAGGGTACATGTTCTCACCAGACAGAGACAGAGAGACGGAAAATGAGAAAGCAACCATGCTGTAATCCCTTCTCCTTCACTCTCCTCTCAGGATTTTGGGCACTTACCCAGTATGAGTTTTAAGCCATTGGATCTGGGACTTGAATCATAGTCAACTACATGGGAGTCTAGCAACATGACCGTTACGCCATCTGCTGCTCCCACATCCTCGCCCTCTTAATCCCATCATAACTGGAACCAAATCTCAACATACGAATTTTCAAGGACATATTCAAAACATTGCAAGAACCATGGCGTTGTTTTGTGCTATTTGAATGGTCCACTGTTTATCTCATGTCAGAGTAATTAAAAAAGACTTTTATTTTTAAACTTATCAGTGTGTGTGTGTGCTTCACAAAAAGAGAGAGTGAGAAAGCATCCCCCATTGGGTGTGGTCACACTGAAATTCCTTCTCCATCTCTCCTTCCTTTCAGGATTTTGGGCATGCACATACATGTGCCTGGCATGTTTTTCAAGCTGCACGTCTAGGACTCAGCTATGTGGGATCCAGCCACCTTAACCACCGTCCTACCAGCTGGATTGATGAAAACACTTATTAAACTGAAAGATAGGTTATGCGTTTTCTTTCACAGAGACTTGATTCAAATTGTTGGCCGTTTCTATAATGACAAGTGCTTTCATGCTGAGGACTATGATACCTAATAGTGATTTTCAGATAAACACACAATGTAGCTCTTCTTGGTGGGTATTTTGAAATGTTTCTATCTTCTGTGCTTGAAATTTTTTAGGATTTGTTTTTGTTTTCGTGCCACAAGGTGTGTGTAATCCCCAGAGAGAGAAAGGGGTCAAGAAAGTGAGAAATCACCCTCCCCTGGGGGGAATGGCTACTTTGCAGTCCCTTCTCCATTCTCCTCTTGGGATTTTGGTCATGCACACACATGTGCCTGACATTATTTTCAAGCTGACAAGTCTAGGACTTGAACGGTGGTCAGCCATGTGGGAGTCCAGTACCTTAACTATCATGTACTTTTGCTTTTAAAGTCTGTGTCCCCTGTAAAAGTTCTCCTCTATGAGCATTTTAAAATTTGTTTTTCAGTCAGTGTGCCACTTAATTAGCTAGCAAGGACAGTTTGGGGAGATGGCAGTCTGGCAAATGAATTCCAGTAAAAACCTGTATGTGACTGGTGTATGGGAGTGAGAAATCAGGGTCAGGGATTTAGGCCTGGTTAATAACATTCTTCTCCCGCTGGGGTCTGGGATCTTTGTAAGGTCATTTTTATCTTTCCACTTTTTTTTCTTTTCTTTCTTTTTTTTTGGAGAGGTTTTTGCTATAGGGCGCATGCGCTTGCCAGACAGACAGAGAGAGACAGAGAGACAGAAAGTGAGAAATCACCCCCCCCCAGGGGGGATGGTCACGCTGCAATCCCTTCTCCTCCATTCTCCTCTCAGGATCTTGGGCACGCACGCACACGCGCCCGGCGTGAGTTTAAGCCACCTGGTCCAGGACACAAACCGCGGTCGACTATGTAGGAGTCCAATGACATAGCCATTACGCTAACTGCTGGTTCCTTATCTTTCCACTTTTGATACGCATTAAATACAAACAACGCATACTGGATTTAGAGACAGGCCTTCACCTTGTTTTATCATGAAGTGCTAAATCAAGATTTTCTAAATAACGAAGCATATTTAATCCTATGACTTTGACTGAAAAATATTGTCAGCAAAATTGCCTAGACTGTTTGTATGAATAACAGGTTGCTTAGAACTAAGTGAAAAGAAATAAAAATTGTTTAATTATTATTTTTTTTAATTTCAGGCCAGCCCCATAGTGCAGTGGTTAAGCACTGTGCATCGGGAGCCAGATATAACATGCCTGATTGTGGTTCAAATCCTGGCCCCGGTGGTTTGAAAAGCACCAGATACTTGTGCATGTATGACCCAAATTCTGACGGAATAGAGAAATATGGGAAAAAGGATTGTGGCATGATCACTGGGAGTGTTTTCATTCTCTAACAATTAAAAAAAGACCTTTAATTTCATCTCATTCTTTTACATTTCTGTTGTTTAAATGTTTCTTAATCTACTCAATGAGATTAGTTTGTGATTATAATTTTTCTTCTTCTTTTTTTTTTAGAGAAATTTTCGCTATATGGGACCAGCAGTTAGCCTAATGGCTATGTCGGTGGACTCCCACGTGGTCGACTGCGGTTCAAGTCCCGGACCCGGTGGCTTAAACTCACGCTGGGCGCGTGTGTGTGCGCGCCCAAGATACTGAGAGGAGAATGGAGGAGAAGGGATTGCTAGCATGGCCATCCCCACCGGGGGGGGGGGGATTTCTCGCTTTCTATCTCTCTGTCTTTCTCTGTCCTGGCCAGCACACGTGCCCTATAGCAAAAAACCTCTCCAAAAAAATAAAAAGAAATTTTTGCTATAGGGCACATATGCTCGCCAGAGAAATAGAGAGACACAGAGACAGAAAGTGAGAAATCACCCCCTCAGGGGGTATGGTCATACAGCATCCCTTCTCCAGTTTACTCTCAGGATTTTGGGCATGCACACATGCACCCAGCATGAGTTTTAAGCCAGTGAGTGGGTTCAGGACTTGAACTGAGGTGGACTACATGGGAGTCCAACAACGTAACCATCATGAGAACAATGAACATGCCTTTGGGAGGTACTTGCTCACTTTCTAAAAGATTCACAGGCCAGCAGGTGATGTGGAGGTTGAGGTAGCTGGATCCCACATGGCTAGCTGCATGGTTTGAATCCTGGATCCAGCAGCTTGAAAATCATGCCAGGTGTGTGTGTATGCATGCCCAAAATCCCAAGAGGAGAATAGAGGGGAAGGGATTATGGCACGGCTATCTCCCTTTGGGGGTGATTTCTCATTTTCTGTCTCTGTCTCTCTCTGGCAAGTGCATGTGCCCTATAGCAAATACTTTTTGTAAAAGAAAGAATTACTTAATTTTATCCATGATAAAAAGGCCATGCCTCAATCCCTTCTTCATTCTCCTTCTGGGATTTTGGGCATGCATGCGCGTGTGCCAAGTGTGAGTTACAAGCCACCAGGTCCAGGACTTGAACCATGGTTGGCCACGTGGGAGTCCAGTGACAGAACTGCTATGCCATCTGCCAATCCCCTGGTGCCTTCTATTTGAATGACATTTGTTTCTACACAATCATTCTCTTCCCCAAAGTGTCTGCCGTTTGAAAATCATTTATCTCCTTAAGTGATTCTTCTCAGTTCTTGAATACTTGGGCTCCAAGGGCTTTCTTTATAAGAGGAGGCTGTTCCCGACATAATGGTTGAGTTGCACTTTGTGGAGATGAGCAGTTCGTGCTAAGCACAGTGCTGTGGCAATCCTGCGTGAAGACTTTGTTGAGAACATGTCTTCTGAGAGTTTTATGACATGAAAATAAAAAGAGTGAATCGGCTTCAACGTCTTTGCTAAACTTACCAAAATGAAGCTGCATTTGATAACTCCAGCACCTTGACAGTGAGGATAGGCTGCAGCGGGCTGTGCTTATACTTGGCAGATTCAGGCCCGCTGGGAGGCCAGGTTCGATTCCTGGCCTGAAATGTCTGGGTATAGTGGTGCTTGCCTGCAGTCCCTGCCATAGGGGGCTGAGACTAGAGGACTGTGACAAAGTAAGAGCCTATTGACAAAAAAAAAAAAAAAAAAAAAAGGGGAAAGAAAAAGGGGGAAGAAGACAGAATATTGAATCCCTGGGGTCAGCAAGTGGCATGGCAGGTGGGGTGCTGGATTCCCCCACGGCCAACTGCGGTTCAAGTTCTAGACCTGGTAGCTTGCTTTCTCACTTTCCCTTTCTCTCTCTGTGTCTCTCTCTGGTGAATGTCTGTATCAATTTAGAAATAATAATGATGATGATAGATAAAAGTAATTCTTTGGAGAACTAAAACAAAAACCTGAATCCTTCATCATTTTCTCTTGAATCGTGATGGCTGGGTTCAGTTCAGTTCAGTTCTGCCGGGTAAATCTCATCAAGCCCCCTACAAACCGTGTCACATCTCTGCCAGCCTCAGTTTCCCCACCTGCAAAGCGAAGACAATAAATCTACCTTGCCGCCCTTTTAAGACTTCAGACGCTTACTAGATTGATTATGCTAATTAAATCCTCTTCAAAGCATGGGTAGGACATCATTCTGCAATCCCCAAGTCATTTCTAATACAAACTTCTCTGTCTTCTGTTGTATTTTGTTTCTAATCTCCCATCACCCTCAAATTGCAGCCAGAAAGTTTGATGCCCTTATTAACTGACTTCAAACTAGTTCCTCTGGATTTCAGATATACTGCTGAGCGGCAATAAAACGAAGCGAACGAAAAAGCCAAGCTCTCCACGCTGTCTGCCTCTACCTGGAGTTTCTGTCTGTGCAGGGGCTGCTCAGATTACATGCCTTTGGCTTCTTCAAGGGTTGGTTCCATTTCGGGACCCGTTACCGCAGTGCAGAGGACAGCTGATGTCTCCAGGAGCAGCTTTCACCTCTCAGCCTTCCCTTCCAGACTCTAGAACTTCTCACTTCCGGCCAGGTCTTGAGACTTGAGCTCTGGCCACTGCTCCTGGAGGAAGAGGAGGAGGAGGAGGAGGAGGTTTTGGTGTTAAATCAGGATCTTTTTTTTTTTTTTTTTTTTTTTTGGAGAGGTTTTTGCTATAGGGCGCGTGCACTCGCCAGACAGACAGAGAGAGAGACATAGAGACAGAAAGTGA
>NW_006159596.1:315530-335307 GCF_000334495.1 Tupaia belangeri chinensis
AAGCCCCCGGGTCCGGGACACGAACCGCGGTCGACTACGTGGGAGTCCAGCGACATAGCCATTACGCTAACTGCTGGTTCCCAATCAGGGTCTATTTTTAAGGCCGTGCACTGAGCTACCTTATTCTAGCTCCTGGCCTCAGCAAGGTCTCTTTATGTATTGTTTCTGTAACTCTGCCTTTGAGAGAGATTTTTGCTATAGAGTGTGAACGCTCACTGGAGACAAAGTGAGAAATCACCTCCCGGGAGGGTGGGCACACTGCAGTCCCTTCTCCATTCTTCTCTCAGCACTTTGGACATGCACACACACACCCATGGCGTGAGTTTTAAGCCGCCAGGTCTGTGGGAGTCCAACAATGTGACTATTACGCTATCTGCTGGTCCTCCTATGAAACCTAAATTTGAGAACTGGGGGAAAATATAGACTGAGCTCAAAATAAAAAAAAATTAAAATCATAAAACAAATTTATGAGGCATTCTGTGTATGCATATGCATGTGTATGGGTTTTAATTTGCTAGAGGGCGTGTGTGATTACTGTGGTGGAGACAGAGAGGGAAAGTGAGAAAGCATCCCCCAGCGGGGATGGCCATGCTGCAATCCTTTCTTCATTTTTCCTCTCGGGATTTTTTGCACACATGCTCACGTACTTGGTGTGTTTCTTTTACAAGCCTGCAGGTCCAGAACTGGAACTACACTATTGGCCGCGTGGGATCCAGCAGCTGATCCTTTTGAAAAGATCTATTTTGGGACCAGCAGTCAGCGTTATGTCTATGTCGCTGGACTCCCATGTAGTCGACTGCGGTTTGAGTCCTGGACTCGGTGGCTTAAACTCACGCCGGGTGCATGTGCATGCGTGCCCAAGATCCCTAGATGAGAATGGAGGAGAAGGGATTATGGCATGGCCATTCCCCTTGCAGGGTGACTTCTTGCTTTCTATCTCTCTATCTCTCTCTGTCTTTCTGGCGAGCATGTGCCCTATAGCAAAAACCTCTCCAAAAAGAAAAGAGAAAAGGTCTATTTCTGGGTGCCAGAAGGTGGCTTGCTGAGGTGCTGGACTCCCACCTGGCTGACCATGGTTTGAGTTCTGGACCTGGTAGAACTCACTTTCCCTTTCTCTTGACGAATTAAAAAATACTAATAAAAACTTTTTTTTTTTTTTTAGGTTTTTGTCATAGGGTATGTGCACTTACCAGAGAGACAGAGAGATACAGAGAGAGGGAAAGTTAGAAATCACCCCCTGGGATGATGGCCATGCTGCAGTCCCTTTTTCTCCATCCTCCTCTTGGGCTTTTGGGTGCACATGCATAAGTGCCCAGCATGATTTTCAAGTTATTGGGTATGGGACTCGAACTGTGGTTGACCATGTAGGAGTCCAGCACCTTGACCACTATGCCACCTGCTGGCCCCTACCTATCTCTTTATTTAAAAAAGAATAATACATAATTATTCATTTATTCTTATTTATCATTACTATTTAAAAATTTGTTACACGATATATGCATTCACCAGAGACAGAGAAGGTGAGAAAGCAAGCCTGTGTTTCTGGGACTTGAACTGTAGTCGGCCATGTGGGAGTCCAGCACCCAAACTACCATGCCACCCACTGGCCCCTAACCATCTCCTTACATGGCACTATAACCAGAATACATGGCATCATAGATTACATGTAATAAATATCTACAGACATGTATTTTTTCAAATTAACAGTCTCATCCATTCTTTCATGCAATTTTCCCCCTTTAACCAGTCTTTTCTATGATTATTTGCATGCCATCCGTGTACACCTCTACAGCACACAATATGTTTTTCAAGGTTTGTAAATGCATAGATCAAATCATGGGTATTACCATATACCTTATTTTCACCTGAGAACTTCACATTCCTGTATCTGTTTCTTTTCTGAGATCACCCTTATGATGGCGATCTTTCGAAGGAATCACATACTGCGCCGCTTCCTACCGTGAAAATTACATGAGATAACAGTGGAAAGTACCCGGTGCTGCGCTGGCTGTGTGGTAAACATTCCATATATTACAACAGCTGTCTCCAGGAATTCAAGGAAGGCAACCCCAAGCTGGGTGGGGTGTCCATCACTAGCTTGCTTCTTCCTGCAGGTCGTATCTGGAGACATTGATTACCCAGGCAAATATTCCCTCATTTGGTTATTCTCCTGATTGACGGATTGATTTAGCCATAAGGTATAAACACTCACCAGAGAGAGAAAGAGAAGGAAAGTGAGAAAATGAGGTAGGGAAAAAGCTAGAAAACGGAGGCAGGCATCTGCCCACGTAGCTAGGTAGAAAGACCAATCAGGGCAGAAAAGGAGGTAAGGTAGGTTGGAGATTTTCAGGAAGGGGCGTCTTGCTTGTATCTAATGAGGTGAATCAGGGGGCCCAGCCGCAGCTGATACAGCCAATGAGGGGAATCAGGGAGCCTAGCAGCCGCTGATACAGCCAATGAGGTACATCAGGGGGCCCAGCTGCCGCTGATACAGCCAATGAGGTATAGCAGGGGCCCAGTCGCAGCTGATACAGCCAATGAGGTGAATCAGGGGGCCTAGCCACAGCTGATACAGCCAATGGAATGAAAGCAATCATTGGGCCCAGCCAATGACCAACAGACCCTACCCTGGTTAAGAAATTATAAACTCCATGGAAAGCAATGACGGGGACCTTGAGCCACTCTTTTCACTGTCCTGCTCCGGCTGCTCCTACCACTCCGAGGTTCACTTTCACTTTTACCTAATAAACTATCCTTTACTTTCCCTGGTGGCGTGTTTTGTTCAGTTCAAAACCTGGCTCTCCCCAAGGCTGTCCTGCCACATAAATTAGGGCAGCCAGGCCAGGAGGTCAGCCCCTAACTGGGGACCCTCTCTCCTCTCGTTCTCCATTTCTTAACCTCTGGCTTTTTCCTCGTTATTTCCGTTGAGTCTGGGTCCACCAAGGCGGGTTTGTATTCTCGGTATGGACAACTCTCTTATAGGGCTAGAAACCGCCTCTGGATCCACCTGTAAGTCTTTAAGCCCTCAGGGGTGAGACTCTCACTCTTTTTTTTCTCCTTTAGCCACTGAAAAGCCGTGTTTGTGTGGACGTGGAACGGGCACCCGCCACTGAAAGAGAAGTCTCTCACGTCGTACTAACTGGGATGCAGGGCTGGGCGCTTAGGTATTCTGCGCCAGGCAGAAGCCAAGGTTGCGCATTGCAGGCGCATATTGCTGTGAGCAAAGGCCCTTTCCCGAGGCATCTCTTTCAAATCTTAGAACGCAGCAATACTTGTTTTCTGCAAATCTTGTCCTTTCCCTTTGTGAAATGTGGTCAGTGTCATGGCTGTCCTCTTTCTCCTATCATGGTGCTCGCGGTCTGCCTCTTCAACCTTCTCCAATCTCATAACGAAGACTCTCGTCTGCCTTGCTGGGAAACTCGAAGAACCTGTAAGTCGGGCATCAGCCCCTTTTTCTATTTTATTATGAGTATTGTATTGTTGCCAGGAAGACTCAACCCACGGGGATCCCTATCCAGGATGTGAGGGTCTTGGTTTTGCAGGGAAGAATTCAAGAGTGAGCCATTGAAGGAGCGTGAAACAGGTTAATTGAAGTGCAGAGGGCGGACAAGAGGCCCTTGAGATGAGATAGGTGAGCAGTTTCGCTCCTTTCCAGAGGAAAGGGAAAATTATTGCTTGCAGGGGAAAGGGCAGTGGTGTTCCTGAAACCCCGTCCTTCCCATTTTTCTGGCCTTATTAGGGTAGGTTCTACCATTGCCATTGTTGTTCTGAACTGTTGCTTCGTAGATGGGATTGTCATCTGGCATGCCAATTACTGTACAATGAGAGTGTGATGAGCCTGAAGGTGACACAGTGGCCGTTCCAGGCACAGTCAGGGCCCAGCCAATGATCAACCAGCTCACCGTGATTAAGGAATTATAAGCCCCATGGAGAGCAATCACCAGGGCCCCTGAGCCACTCTCTTTGTCATGCAGGCCCACTCCTGCCTCTCACAGGGTGTACTTTCACTTTACCTAATAAACTGCCCTTTGCTTGCACTGTTGCTGAGTTTCATCCAATGTTGTCAGAAGCACCAAGAACCTGGCTATCACCAAAGCCATCCTGCAACAAAATCACATCCCAGGGGGTTGGCTATGACTCAGTCCCTTCTCCTCCACTCTCCTCTTGGGGTTTTGGGCACATGCATACATGCACCCAGCATGTTTTTCAAGACACTAGGTCCAGGACTTGAACCATGAAGTCTTCTCTATGGGACCCAGCCCTCTTAACCCCTGTGCCACCAGCTGGCCCTGTTTTCCTGATCTTTAAAGGCTCAGAACCTGGCTACTTCGTCTGCACACAATAAATAGCTCCAAATTTTGGGACTCATTCACCAATCTCATAAACCCAATGTACAAAACCAGAATCCCAATGTTGTCCCCAAAAATGAGGCCTGACCGTCACATGGACTGAGGGCTGTGCTGGGGTGATCAGAGTTGAACTGAAGGCAGGTGACAATCAGGGAGCTGCTGGGTGAGCAGGGAATCCAAACAAGGGAGTTTTCACTTAGAGGAGCGTGATGTTTAATGATGTCCGATATATCCATTTCACAATAGGAATTGGTTGCCAAAGGACATAGGAAACTCAAGGCAATGAGTTCGGGACAGAATTAGGACAGGCAGGGACCAGCAGTTAGCGTAATGGCTATGTCGCTGGACTCCCATGTAGTTGACCGCAGATCGTGTCCCGGACCCGGTGGCTTAAAACTCACGCTGGGCGCGTGTGCGTGCGTGCCCAAGATCCTGAGAGGAGAATGGAGAAGGGATTGCAGCGTGGCCATCCCCCCTGGGGGGTGATTTCTCGCTTTCTGTCTCTGTCTGTCTGGCGAGTGCACGCTATATAATATATAGTATAACACACATATTATTTATATATATATATATATGAAATATATAATGTTTGTACCTAATAACCTTATGGGTTTAAAATTGTTTATTTTCTAAATCTTTTTGTTATGGAGGGACCAGCAGATGGTGTAATGGTTAGGTTCCTGGAATCCCACACAGTCAACCACAGTTGGAGTTGGGGACCTGGTTGCTTAAACTCATGCTTGGCATGTGTGCTTGCATGCCCAAGATCCGGAGAGGAGAATGGAGAAGGGATTGCAGCGTGGCCATCCCCCCTGGGGGGTGATTTCTTGCTTTCTGTCTGTCTTTCCAGTGAGTGCACATGCCCTATACCAAAAATCTCTCTTAAAAAAAAAATAACAGGGACTAGCTGTTAGCATAATGGCTGTGTTGCTGCACTCCCATGTAGTCGACCGCGGTTTGTGTCCCGGACCCAGTGTCTTAAAACTCACGCTGGGGGGAACCAGCAGTTAGTGTAATGGCTATGTCGCTGGACTCCCACATAGTCAACCGCGGTTCGTGTCCCGGACCCGGTGGCTTAAAACTCACGCCGGGCGCGTGTGCGTGCGTGCCCAAGATCCCGAGAGGAGAATGGAGGAGAAGGGATTGCGGCGTGACCATCCCCCCTGGGGGATGATTTCTCGTTTTCTGTCTCTCTGTCTCTCTCCGTCTGTCTGGCGAGCGCACGCGCCCTTATAGCAAAAACCTCTCCGAACTAAAAAAAAAAAACAAAAACACCAAAGTTTTATTAAATATTTTATTACTTAAAAATATTTAAGAATACCTAAGATAATAAATACTTAAGATAATAAATTCCCTCACTCCCATCACCCACCCAGTCTGGTTTTGTCTACATCATCCACTTCTATCTCTTGTATTTTGTAGAGGAAAATTTCGAAGGCCCTGATTATCATAAAAGATATTTTATCTAATCAAGTCCTGCTGGTTGGTCTGAAGGCCGGTTTGGTTTGGGAGTCATCTTTTTCTTTCTCCACTCTGATTGTGAAATGGCTCCAGAGAGTGGGTAGGTCAGCTGCGTTCTGGTAACAGTGGCCTTCTCGCCTTTATCTTTTTTATTATTTTTTTAAAGAGAGATGTATCTTTTCCTTATCACTCAGGAGCATTATCCTGGCCCTCTGCACTGGACTGCCATGTAAAGCAGGAGTGTAGGGGTCTGGCTCCTGTCCGGGACTTGATCCACCTGTAGGCTCCTGGGAGTGCATGCCCAAAATCTGCTTATTTCTCACATTCCCTGCTGATTCTCTCCTGCCCACCACTCCCTCTGCCTGCCCTTCCCTCCTGCCCAATCTGAGAGCCATGTTTTCAGAGGTTATTAAGGTACATAGGTCCCCAGTGATGCTGAAACACCCAAGAGAGACTTAGAAAGCCGTCTCCCCTCCTCTCCCTCCTGTGGGCCCTCACCTCTGGTAACAGTGGCCTTCTCGCCTTTATCTTTTTTATTATTTTTTTAAAGAGAGATGTATCTTTTCCTTATCACTCAGGAGCATTATCCTGGCCCTCTGCACTGGACTGCCATGTAAAGCAGGAGTGTAGGGGTCTGGCTCCTGTCCGGGACTTGATCCACCTGTAGGCTCCTGGGAGTGCATGCCCAAAATCTGCTTATTTCTCACATTCCCTGCTGATTCTCTCCTGCCCACCACTCCCTCTGCCTGCCCTTCCCTCCTGCCCAATCTGAGAGCCATGTTTTCAGAGGTTATTAAGGTACATAGGTCCCCAGTGATGCTGAAACACCCAAGAGAGACTTAGAAAGCCGTCTCCCCTCCTCTCCCTCCTGTGGGCCCTCACCTCTCCCTGGGTCAGAGGCTCTGCGGCTGGGCTCCGAGGGCCCCCGTGGCCGATGGCTGGGTCAGGGTGTTCTCCGGAGTAAAGTGCCTGAACTTTGATCCAACTACTGAGTGTTGAGCAGTCACTGGCCTTCAGGTGTCTGGGTGTGTCTCCCATAGCTGTGGGTGCCGTAAGGCACACCCAGATAAGCGATGTTTCTGGACCCTGTACACGCCACACACAATCACGTGAACACGTGCGTACACACACACTCATACACAGGCCAAGTGCTATAATCATTCAAATTGATATGTAAATTTCACAGTATTTCTTTTCTATCTCCTGGGGTAAGTTAGTATCCCTTTGAGAGAGGAGTTAGACACCGCTTATAGGTAGACAGGGTAAGGGCTGGAAAGAAGTCACTCTGCTTTTCTTTTGAATGAAGCCTCTGTTCCTGTATGGGCTGGTTAGTATATGAGAGACGCTTCTATTTACGTGGCTCTAAAGACTGTATGACTCCTTGCTAATAAGGCAGGAGAAAGGAATATTGAGCACACAGGGTCAGGTGAAGATGGAGTCACCATGGCTCAGTTTTCAGAGCCGAAAGCTGGCTGTATCGGGACTCGAAGCAGTTGTAGCTAAGGGCAACGGTTTCCCTTTAGGAACTGTAAGAAGTACAAGATCCCTAAGGTCTGCTGACCTCACAAACCATAGGGTAAGAAATCACTCAGACCACCATGTAATTTTTTTCTATATAGAGAGATTTTTGCTATAGAGCACATGCTGGAGAGCTCTACTCTGGAGAGACAGAGATCTCTGACTGAAAGCGAGAAATCATGCCCCCAGAGGGGATGGTCACACTGCAATCCCTTCTCCTCCATTCTCCTCTTGGGATTTTGGGCATGCACAGGCGTCCGGTGTGAGTTTTAAGTCGCTGGATCCAGAGCTTGAACTACGGTCGATTATGTAGGCATCCAGCGATGTAACTATCACACCATCGCCTGGCCCCATAACTTACACAAATAAAAAAAATAATAGTAAGGTGCTTTAGACTTCTCTGTTTTGGAAAAACCTGATCTTCCTGCTGCAGACAGCAGCTTGTTTTTAGAATCTAGACGAAACCCAGGAAGCTGCTGGAGAGTGAGGGTATCTTAACTTTGCATGGTTTGTGCATGCAGTTAACTAGTAGGTTACCTCCCCTGTTAAACAGGACTCTCAGCACACCATGGCTGACTCATTGAAGGAAAACAAAAAAGGTGGTGGGGGGGGACCAGTTGTTAGCGTAATGGCTATGTCGTTGGACTCCCATGTAGTTGACCGTGGTTCGAGTCCCAGACCTGGTGGCTTAAACTCACACTGGGCGTGTGTGCGTCCATGCCCAAGATCCCAAGAGCAGAATGGAGAAGGGATTGCGGTGTGGCCATCCCCATTGGGGTGTGTGTGTGATTTCTCGCTTTCTGGCGAGTACAGGTGCCCTATAGCAAAAACCTCTCCAACCCCCCCCCCCAAAAAAAAACACACAAAAAAACAACATGGTAAGATTTAGAACTAACAAGCTTGTGATCTGTGTTTTACAGACAATTGTACTCAAGCCAGATAGAGATTTATCAGAGGTCTGTGATATAAAAGTGCTTTTTCGGTACTAGCACTTGGCATAATGGCTATGTCACTGGACTCCCATGTAGTAGACTACGGTTGGAGTCCTGGACCCGGTGGCTTAAACTAATGCTGGGTGCGTGTGCGTGCGTGCTCATGATCCTGAGAGGAGAATGGAGGAGAAGGGATTTTGGCGTGGCTGTTCCCCCTGGGGGGTGATTTCTCGCTCTCTGTCCTGTCTCTCTGTGTCTTTCTGGCGGAACACACGCACCCTATAGCTAAAACCTCTGCCCCCCCCGCCCCAAAAAGCTTTTTTCTTCTTTCATTTTAAAAGATAAACCAGTACTGTTCAACTTAGTTTATTCCAAGGTACCAAGAGGGCTACAGCCCTTTTGAAATTTGGGCTTAAGAAATAAAGTGGTGTCTTCATGTAACCATAATTCTATCTGAAGATAGGGAAACATGAAGTTTTCATGTTTTTTTTTTTAAAAAATGAATTAAATCATTCTTTCTCTCAAGTTCCTGGTTTTATATCTTCACATCAGAAACAGTATGAAGGGCCAGCAGATGGTTGTGGTGGTTGGGGTGCTGGCCAACCATGTGGGAGTCCTGGACCTGGCGGCTTGTTTTCTCATTTTCTCTCTCTCTCTCTCTCTCTCTGGTCAAATTAAAAAGTAATAATAATAAATAAAAATTAAACAAATAATTCTTACAAAAACAAAAACAGAGCAGCATGAGAATAAATCCTCACCACAAGAGGGAGCTGGACTGTGAAGAAGTGAATGGGTGTTCTTTGGAAACAAAAGCAGGGTGAGTGCAGGTGGTTTAGGCAAAACCATCACACCAACAGTGTTAATGGCCGAGTGATTATTCTTTTAATTGCTCAGGCGGGAAAAAACTGTAGTTTTTTGTTTGTTTGTTTTTGTTTTTGTTTTTGCCAGAGGACACATGCACACACTGGGGGAAGAAAGAAGAGAGGGAAAGTGAGAAAGCAACCCCCAGGGACAGGGCCACAGTCCCTTCTCTTCCTCCTTTTTGATGATGGGTGGGGACCTGGGATTGTGTGTCCAGCCATGTGGGATTCAGTTGCCTTTCCCACCAGGCCACGGGCTGGTCCAGAGCTTGTCCTCGATTCCTTACCTCCGGATGTAGAAAGCACATCTCTTAATTCTGAGGCTTTGCCATCGGAGCCTTGCAGACTGACAGAGCAGCCCTGTTGGGCCAGCTAATGCCTGGAGATGGCGCACCAACCCACGCAGAGCCCGCACCTGCAACACCTCCTTTGTAGGGTTCTCACGCTCCTGCCACCGTCACCCCAGGGCCAGGCACATGATTCCTCACTAGAATCTACCAGAGGAGCTCAAGCTAGCCACTGGTAAGCCTGCTTACCCTGCCTCACCCCTTCTTCCCGCCCGCCTTCCCCCATGCTCCCTCTACTCTTGATTGACTGGTCCTTCCTGGTGCCCACATGGCAGGGTGTGGTTCCTCTTGGGTACGTGAGTAACAAACTATCTTTTCAGTGGCATTTGTCCCCTGACCTGATGGCCTCCTCATACCGGCATAATAACACAACCTACATTTAAAAATCTAACCCCACACCTCAGCAAATTCTGTCGTCTTTATGATGCTGTCCACATTCAACCGCTTCTCATCACTGTGCTGCTCTTTGTCCCACCCACCATCCTCCTGCACCCCCAACTTCCTGCCAGGGCCCCTCCCACTGCAGGCTCTTCCCAGAGCACTCCTGCTCTCCTGCTCTCCAAGGAAGGGCTTATCACCCTTTGCCTCCAGTTAAAGGGCTAGTAGCAATGTAAATTTCCTAAGCCTTTTTGTATCTGCAGTCATCTCAGGTGAATAAAACTGATTATTTTTTTTTAGGAGAATTTTGCTACAGGGTGCATGTGCTCACCAGAGAGACAAAGACTTAAAGCAAGAAATCACCCCCCTCTCTCCCAGAGGGAATGGCCATGTCACAATCCCTTCTCCATCCTCCTCTCAGGATTTTGAGCATGTCTGCACATGTGCCCAGCATGTTTTTAAGCTGCTGGGTCCGGGACTAGAATCATGGTCAACCACGTGGTCGTCCAGCAATGTAACCGTTACACCATCTGCTGGTCCCAAGCTTATTTGTTTTTTAAAATAAACAAAAGCAGGCCAGCGGGTGGTATGGTGGTTATGGCACTGGACTCCCACAGGACCGACTGCAGTTTGAGTCCCAGACCTGGAGGCTTGGAAAACACATGGGCTGCATGTGCGTGCATACCCAAAATCCTGAAAAGAGAATGGAGAAGAAGGGACTGTGGTGAGGCCTCCTCCGGGGTGGGGAGGTGCTGTGGCTTCTTACCGCCCCCAGCTCTAGTGAGCACACATGCCCTCCAACAACTTAAAAAAGAAATAAACCTAAAAGCAAAACCATGGGGGAAGCCGCTAAATTAATCATCTCTAGAGTTATTCAGCTCTTCTTTTAGATGAGACAGTAAACCTTTATTACTTAAGCCATATTGAGCTGGGATTTTGTTACTTTTATTTTTATTGCCAGAGGGCACATGTGCTTGTCAGAGAGAGATCGAGGGAGAAAGAGCATCCACAATGGGGTATGGCCGTGTCATAATTCTTTTTGCTCTCTTTTCCCTTCCCATCAGGACTTGGGCGTGCCTGCCCATGTGCCTGGCATGGTTTTCAGGCCACCGAGGCGGACTTGAACTACAACTGGCCACACAGGATCTAGGTTTCCATGCACAGTGTTTAGCTGCTGCACTGTGGAGCTGGCCCGGGGCCTTTCCGTTCCTCGCAGGAGGAGGCATTCTGATACTTGCAGACGTACAATTCTGGTAGCAATCTAAATAAATCCATCCGTCCTCTTCCATGTATGCTAGAAGTGGGGTTGTAAGCTGAAAACCCCTGCGTTTGGCTTTCACAAAGGCACAAAAGCTTAGGAGAAACACATTTACTCAATGTACTCATGTTACTTTTACACGGAAGTACCAGCTGTTTTCTGAATACATGAGATCTTCAAAGGGTTTGTAAAAAATGTGTCTTGAGAACAAACTATGTATGAATTTCAAATTTGTTTTGCACAAAAAGAGTTTAATTCCATTTTCCCATAAACTTTTTCAAATTCTCTTGTACTTTGAAAGTGGAACTAATTTTCTTTCTTTCTCTCTTTCTTTCTCTCTCTCTCTCCTTTCCTTCCTTCCTTCTTTTTTTTTTTCTGTAAAGTGCATGCCTTTGACAGAGAGAGAGAAAGTGAGAAACCAGCCCCAGGGAGGATAGCCATGCCACAGTCCCTTCCCCTCCATTCACTTCTTGGGATTTGGGGGCACACAATACACATTCACCCAGCATGATTTTCTTTTTCATTTTTAAAAAATTTTTTGAGAGGTTTTTGCTACAGGGCATGTGCGCTCGCTAGAAAGAGAGAGAGAGCAAGAAATTACTCCCCGGGTGGATGACCACACCGCAATCCCTTCTCCTCCATTCTCCTCTTGGGATCTTGGGCACACACGCACACGCGCCTGATGTGAGTTTAAGCCACTGAGTCTGGGACTCGAACTACGGTGGACTACATGGGAGTCCAGTGACGTAGCCATTATATCATCTGCTGGTCCCTGAAACTAAATGTCTCTTATAGCATCAAGTCCTGAATGGCTGTTACCTAATTTTAGAGATGATCACTGAAAGAATTTCACATTTAACATGAACTAGGCTGAATGATTCACAAGAGTTAAGCCCAAAGGTAGCTATCAGTAAGTGCGTGTGGGATGGCTGCTGAGACTGGCGTCATCTGGTTTGAATCTTCTTTACCTTATTCTATAATTCCTGAGGCCACACCAATTATCTTGACCTATGGAAGTTGACTGATCCTTCACTTTTGGGAGTTTAGCTTCTTGGACTTCTGTTTGTACTATATTTAATGTACTACCTTTTAAATTCCACGTTTTTCTTCCTAACAAGGAGGAAAAAACTTCTAGATCGTGGTTCTTAGGGGGCAGGCAGCAGGTGGTGTGTTGGTTAAGGTGCCCAGACCTGGTGGCTTGCTTTCTCACTTTCCCTTTTTCTTTCCCTCTGGTCAAATTAAAAATCAATAAAATAAAAATAAATAATTAAAAATAAGTAGTTTGGTTTTGGGGCCTCAGGTGGTATTGTGGTTAAGGTGGTGCTAGGCCCACACGACTGATTGTGATTCGAGTCTTGGTGCTGGCAGCTTAAAAATCATGCCAGGTGTATGTGCGTGCATGCCCAGAATCCCAGGAGAATGGAGAAGGGATTGTGGTGTGGCCATCCCCTCTTGGAGAGATATCTCTCTTTCTCTTGGTCTCTCTCTGGCAAGTGCACGTGCACTATGACAAAAACCTTGTAAAAACCAAAACAACAGAAACCAGCATATCTTTGTGCAGCTGGAGAAGCTCACTCAGCCCCAGTCTGCACTAGGTCTTACTTGTTTCTCTTCTTTCCATGACAAAAGCATGAGGTCAAGGACTGGGCAACCCAGGGAGGTAACGTGACCGGACGTCTCCCCGCCTGCCGCAGTTTGAGGCCTAACTGGGCATCATATAGGCCAGCCTAGCCGAGTAGCTGCCTGCCATGGGGTCCTGGGCAGAGAGCCCAGCTAATACCTACTCTCCTGAGTCACCTTGTCCCAGGCTTGTGTGTTTTGAGGATGTTTTAGGGAAGGTTGTGGAAATGTTGAGGATGATTTGGGCAAGAACAAGGGGTTTCTGTGTTCATCAGCTCAAATTCATCCTAAGGTCACCAAAATGTATCATAAAGTCGAACGACGTTTCTGCATCTTTAAGAATTTTTTTGGGGGGCTGACAGATGGCATGGTGGTTAATGCACTGGTCTCTCACATGGCTGACTGTGGTTTGAGTCCCAAATCTGGTGGTTTGCTTTCTCATTTCCCTTTCTCTCTCTGGTCAAAATAATAATAATAACAAATAAAATAGAATAAATAAATAATTTTTAAAGAGGTTTTTGCTATTGTGTGTGTGTGCTTGCTAGAGAGACAGAAAACGAGAAATTACTCCCCCGGGAGGATGGCCATACTGCAATCCATTCTCCTCCATTCTTCTCTCAGGATCTTGGGCACGTACATACATGTACCCAGTGTGAGTTTTAAGCCAATGGGTCTGGGACTTGAACCATGGTCAACTACATGGGAGTCCAGCAGTATAACCATTACACCATCTGCTGGTCCCATAAGTAACTAATTCTTAAAAAGAATTAAAAACAATTTGCTATAGGCATGTGTACTCACCAGAGAGAGAGGTAGAGAAAGAGGGAAAGTGAGAAAGCAACCCCCCCAGGGGGTGGTGATGACCACACTGCAGTCCCCTCTCCTCCATTCTTTTGAGATTTGGGACATGCATGCACTCGTGCCCAGTACGTTTCCCAAGCTGCCAGGTCCAGGACTCGAACAGCACCATTGGCTATGTGGGGTTCAGCTGCCTTAATCCCCAAGCCACTGACTAGCCCCATCATATCATCTTTAAACCATGAATTAAAGTTTCCTGATTTTCAGATATTTTCTCTGATCATCGTATTTACATTCAGTATCCTTAGCATTCATATATTCCATCAGACACTTGCGGTTGATGTGGCTAATTGTTCTGGATTCTTGGGTATAGGTGGGGTCATGCCAATACTCAGCAAGCTTCTACAGTTCTCACTACAGTGCTTGAGAAACAGTAAATGGCTAAAAAGATTTGAAAGCAACTTAAAATGTAAAGCCTGCTAGGTCAGCCAAGTAGCATGGTGGTTAAGGCACTGGGTTACACATGGCCAACAGCATAGTTCAAGTCCGGGACCCGGTGGCTTGGGAATCGTGCCAGATCCAAGTGTATGCATGGGTGCCCAGAATCCTGAGAGGAGATGGAGGAGAAGGGATTGTGGCATGGCCATCCCCCAAAGGGTTATTTCTCACTTTCCCCTTCTCTGTCACTGTCTCTCTCTGGCAAGTGCATGTACCCTACAGCAAGAAAAGGAAAATATTTAAAAAAAGGAAAGCTTGCTTAGTAATTTAAATACAAAGGCAGATACATCACAAGGAGAACATTGCTGCTTTTTTGTACTCAACAGTGAAAGGAAAACCAGGTCAGGACAGAGGATTGTATATTTTGTTTAATACTTGCATTGTTTCTATAGCGCAATTATAGCAATCTTTAAATTTACTTTTCATTACAAATATTTGTCAAGTTTTGTTTCAGAAACATTTTTCCTACTCTCTTGCACATGCACCCAGACACACTACAAAAAACTCATTCATCACACAGTAAGGGCAAACATTATTCATGTAAACATCTTTCATTAATTTCCCATAATTAAAAAAATCAGAGAATTATAGATATTGAATAAGGCTCATAGATTTAGTTTCGATCTCACAGAAGACCAAAAAGATGCTTGTTCACTGTGATGGGGTTAACTTTTGGTTGCCATAAATGCCGAAAGCATCCCCCCCCCAGCTTTCACCCCTTAAGCATACCTCACAACCTAAGCGATGCATTTCAGGATAAAAACTGAACACAGAGAATTGAGGAGGGAAGACTTTTAAAGTGGAGAGCTCAGAATTCGTGGACAGAACTTTCTTACATGATGAACAGGCATTACACATAGTCCCTGGAATTTCCAATACACAAATCAAGATTATTAGCGTAACCCAAAATGTAACCGAGTAGCTATGTCGAGATACAATGGCATGTGTGTACGTATTGCTAGTATACACAGTGAAAATTTGTCCTAAGATTGATCATTCCATTATATTCAGGACAGAAATCGGAAAAAAAAAAATGCCACTCAAGTTGAACATCACTGTAAAGGAATTTTTTTTTCCTTTTTCTTTTTTCAGTAACCTAAGAGCCAGGGGAGCTGGGAGGTATGTCTCGGGGAACTGGTCTTGATGTTATAAGATGACTACTAACAACCATGTGTAAAGTCACAGACAAGAAGCAAGGGTTTCCGTAATCCGAAGACGTCTCTCTCTGGTTGGAAGTTTGGTGCTTAGGAGCATTAGCCTCCCAGAGCTGAGACAGGAAACAGGCTGTGCTGAGAAATGGGCCCCTTGCCAGTTGTCCCGTCCTCCTTCCTCTGTGAGGTGGAGGTCAGAAGGCAGAGATGGCTGGCAAAACCGTGAAGTCCCACCCTGGGGTCTGAACCCCAACTCCACTGAGGGCAGCCTCCCTGACAGGTGTGACTAGGCAGTAAGGGTGGCGGTTGATGGCGGCCGGGGAACCCAGTTCTGAGGTTCCCATGGCCAAGTCTGGCTTCTGATTCTGCTGCCCTGCAAAGAAATTGTGCTCCGGATAACTGCACCGGTGTCTCTAATGCCTCTGATTCACTCTCAGGCCCCTGGAGGGAGGGCTTGAAGTGATATCGCTAAAAGTGAACGCACGTCCATTAGCACCTAACTTACCACCAGGAAGCGGCTGAGGCACTGGGAAGCCTACGAGCTCTCTCCACGTCGAGCAACCACACCGCACACCGGGGAAGTTGCCGTAAGTCAGAGTTATTTGTAGGCTTTTGATTTTTTTTTTTTTAAATCAAAATTGATCTGCATTACATCTCAATAGACTCAGATAATTCTCACCAAAATTTTTGTCCTGTGTTTAAATAGCACTGGAAGAATGCAACTTCATTTAAATATAGTCATTCAACCCTGAAAATATGTCATACAAACATCTATTTACATACAAACACATTAAAATTTTGTGAAAAGGGTTCCCACCCCCGTGGTTGTATGGCTTCAAATAGTTTCATTGCTTTGAATAGGTATGCACACATTTGGCAAAAGAAAACTTACATTTTTGTACTTTGAAAATGAAAAAAAGTGACGTGGAGTCTCCAAATTCTGGAAGGGAACAATCAAAGAAAAAAAAAGATTTTATCCAGGTACCCGAAGTAGGTATAAATTTAATATCTTTTGTGAACCTTTGATCTGTGGCAAATAAATGTTCCAACTACCAGTCTTGCAACGTAGTTTTGCTCGTTTTTCTATAACAAAAGATGACTGGATTCTAAATCATTACTCTTACGACAGAAACTTGAGGCAACTGTTTTAAAGCAAACCAGAAAACGATACCTCTACCGTCTTGGAAGAATTTGAATGCATTTTGCAGTGAGTGATTTAAGTTCTAGACTAAATGAAATTTACTCAAAGTGCCACATACAGTCTCTGAGAAGACAACCCTTGAATTCGCTGTTCACGATGAATGCAATTTCACTAGTTAAATGAAGTGTCGTAAATGGTTACATTCTGAGAAGACAACCCTTGAATTTGCTGTTCACGATGAATGCAATTTCAGTAGTTAAATGAAGTGTCGTAAATGGTTACATTTAGGCTCTTGGCCTTATCAGGTTGTTGGTGACAAGGAAATAGTTTTTCAAGGGTGAGAATCCCCAGAGGGCAAATAGACCACCGGTTCCAGACAGGTTCAAAGGGGTCTTGAAAAACTAATTTCCTTCTTGCTTTCTCAGGTAGACCAGGAAGAAGCAGGCTGAAATAAGAATAGGTACTACAAAACTCAAGTCCTCCTCCTCCCCTGTCATGCTTCTCATCGCACGGCTCCTTCGTGTCAGCAGGTCACTCCTTACGGTTTCTGTTGCTCTGTTCGAATGTCCATTTGGGAACATGCTCTAACGGATTAGTTCCTATTCCTAACTCTAACACAAGATAATATTTGTCATAGAAAAGATGCTAAGGAAAGATCTACTCATGCAGGGTCTGGACTGGGACAGCTCCGAGTGAACCTCCGCGGCACCAGGCACACGCACCTGCTCCTGCTGCTCTTTTCTTGGGGGGGAGAACAGAAGGTTATTCCTTCATTCCCCACCAAATGGAATCTTCCACTTTCCTGCAGTAATGCTGCTGCTGGCGGAACAGCCGGATTCAGTGGCTTCCTTCCCCTTCCTTCCACAGCCCATGTAAAGTCGAGAAATACATCCTGAGGCTTTTTCCACTCACACCGGTACAAACGGGGGGTGGGGGGGGGGACTCCCTACTTTCTCCAAAGGGAATTCCTTCGGGGACCGCAGCCCCTCGACCCCCGACTTCCTGACCTACCTACAGAACACAGTGACTCCCTGGCCCTCTCTGATTCCACCTGTGACAGAGTGTCTATTTGAGAATGGGGGTGGGGATGGCAGGGGAGGCCAGGCCACACAGGGGCAGACAGAGGGTCCAAAGGACACACCTGGGACCCCAGAGCAAGACCAGCCAGAGGGGACAGGAAGTTGGCATGGAGGACTCTATGGGAGAGAGCGGCTGGGGCTGCTGTG
Source organism: Tupaia belangeri chinensis (assembly GCF_000334495.1). NCBI lineage: Eukaryota > Metazoa > Chordata > Mammalia > Scandentia > Tupaiidae > Tupaia > Tupaia belangeri. Next base: position 333,068 of record NW_006159596.1, read on the forward strand.
ACCTGCAGGCCGGATTCTCGCTCACAGTGGGAGGAGAATGGGCAGAGCAGAGAGAGAAGGGCTGGGAGACACAGGATGGAGAGTCAGGGAGGAAGGCGGAGAGGCCCAGCCCTGCGGATGGTGTCCTTGAATTGGCTGCAGACACACCACTGGGTTAAGGTCAGAGTGTCATCATTCAGGATCTAAGTCGAAGAACAAATTAACTGCTTAACCATGACTTACAACTCTTCAGTCTCTTTTTATCTAAAAAATATTTTTTAAAATTACATTTGAATGGGATAATGAGAGTACCCCTTAGGACAGAAATTGTGTCCCACTGCAGCCGTGACCAGAAGGACGTCCCCCTCAGGGATGGAATCGTTCAGAGGACAGCTGCACCAGAGGAGTAACCGCACGGTCCTCTCTACCTCCTCCCCTGACCTGGCTCCACAGCCCAACTGACCAGGGCTCATTTAATAAAGCCATCGCTCTTCTGAAGACACACACTCAGTCACATTTCAATCAAAGCACCTCTCAGAGTTCACGTTCAGAGACTCTGTCCTTCTGTCACGGTTTTCAAAATGGTCTCTTCCTGCAGGATAGAAGCGATCCTATCCTGATGCCTTTCCTCTAAAAACTCAGCTCCTTTTGTGAGAGATCTTTCTAGATGCCTTAACAACTTCCTCTCATTTGTGAGCTATCAGCTGAAGCTTTCAAAAACAGGGTCCAACTGGATTTCCCTGAAAACACTGCCACCCAGCTGCAATGCAGGCAGCTGGGTGCTCTGAGAAGCCTGGCTTTGCAAAGAAGGGAAGGGTGACTGTCACTGCCTGGAAGGCTGAATCCTGTGGCCAGGCGCTGCCTATGGGGAGTGGTGAGCAGCCCTGGGTCCAGGACTGCTTGCAGTCTTCCCAAGAGCGATGTGTAACTGACCAGACGTAGCAAACTTCCTTGTACCTGTCTGCTTTCTCTTCTCGGATCCCCCAGCAAGCTTTTCCTCATCAGCTGGCGCTCACTGTCCTGGCATCCGGCGTGCTGGTGCTGACTTTCAAGACCAGCCTCACGCAGGTGACAGGTGACAGGTGCTGTGGACAGGCACAGGTCAGAGGAACTGCTGCTCTCCAGACCTCCCTGCTACTTCCCGAAGGCGTCTAAAGTTACATAGCCATGACACGTGGTGAGGGGCCTTCTGAGAAAGCAAAACTCCCAGAGTCACTCCGAGCGATCCCAGTTATATTACAGATCTAAAGAGCTAAATAAAAAAAGAGGGGTTTTCTCCTTATTTCTGCAGTCGTGATCACACGTGGCTTGCAAAACAGCTGAAATGCTATCGATATTGTTGCTTTAAAACTATGCCAGTGTTAACTCTTAGTTTACAATGCTTTGAAGCAGGAAAATGCTTTGAAATGACGATGATGAACAGTTTTAGCGGTAAGGTTTGATTTGTACCTACTGATCAGCCTTAATAGTATTGATTAACAATTTGTTTGAATTCGGTGTTAGAATTCGAGGTTGCTATTTGACTTTTGAATTCGATGTACCGTGCCACAAGCCCGACTGCGTTATGTACATTTCATGTGTCCCCAAGGAGAAGAAAGTTACTAGCACTATTGAAGATATTGTAAAAGTGCCACAGTTATTGTTTAGAAATACTAATTCTCTTCTCTCCTTTCTTGAAGTATATATTACAGCTCTTTCATAACTTAACACAAAGCAAATTCATTCCTTCTCACATCTTAAAGCAAAGGTATCTTTGTTTACATGCGAGAGTAATAATTCCAGAAGAGTACTCTGGCCCTATGAGCCAGTAGTCTAGATTAGGACTTCATAATGAAATAATGATATAGAAAAATAAAATCAGAGAGAGACCTACACACTGCCACGGATGCAAAAATCCATTTGGAAGTTTTCTCTTGGAAAGGATTACGTAGGATAGAGAATAGGACCGAAGAGGGAAATGACTTAAAAGGTGGGCTTGTGTTCACTAGAGGGGGAAAAAAAGCCATTCTATTGTAAGATACAGATCAAAGGTTAAAAGGCAAATGATACTACACCGAGGAACAAAGATGGAAGTCTCTACCCTCCAGACGGCACCTTTGCAAGTGTGACAACACAACTGGCATTGGCCGTAGGAAAAAACAGCTTGGAAAAAACCACTGGCGAAAAATGACCCAAAAACCCCGTTTCCCTTTTTCAGTCTGATCATTTGGCTTCTCTGAGTGTGGGACAGATTTAGACCTGAACCACCAAAGCACACGACG
>NW_006159596.1:335338-342810 GCF_000334495.1 Tupaia belangeri chinensis
CGACAATACCTCTCAGAGGACGCTGCTGCAAGGCTAGCTAATTTGAAATCGGGTGTGAGTAATACAGTCAAACCTAGTTAGTATGCGAGCAGGTTGCTAACGCAGGGCGAGAGGGTGTGATGTCACAGCACGAGCATCCCTGGTTGTCCCGTTGTCAGATAAACGTAGTGCATAGATCCGAGTTCCTCCTCCAGGTCTCTGAAGCCCAGTGCCGGCCTTTCACTTCTGCTGGGTGGCCTGGAAGGCCTTCAGCTCCACCTGGTACCACTCAGGCGCTTCAGGCCCGCTCTTGCCTGGGGGGCTGTGGTCATAGCCGTAGGCAACGGTGAGCTCCTCGTCAGCCTCCACAGCTTGCAGGGTGCGGATGCACTTGATGGATCCAAAACGGGGGTGGACAAACCTAAATGGGAAGATGCAGGCTGTTATTCCCAGGCCAGGTCAGTGGGGCAGAGGCTACAGAGAGGTGGATGTGAGAACTGACCCCCCGTGTTCCCCTCCCTAAACGCCAGTGGTAGGTACTCAAGGTGTAGGCCACAGATTCAGGGTTTGTGCACATCCCAGGCTTCGGCTCTACCTGGGAGCTTGCAAGACAGTACTCAGCCCTCCCGAGACCTGCTGGGCTCGAGTGTGTGTTTACTAACATGGGTGATGCACTGGCCTGCTGAAGTTGGATAAGGCTGCTTTATCTTTTTAAACATTTGCCAGAGGGCACGTGCACTAGCCAGAGAGACAGACAAAGAAAGGGAGAAGGTACCCCACAAAAGGGCGTTATTGCACTGTAATCCCTTGTCTTCCATTTCTTCATCTCACTGGGATTTTTGGGGATACATGCACATGCATCCCAGAGTGCTTTTTTTTTTTTTTAAAGAAGTATTCACTTAGTTTTTATTTATTATTTTAAAATTTGCTATAGGACACACCCACCCACCAGAGGGGTGGGAGAGTGAAAAACAAGCTGCCAGGTCTGGGATTTGAACCCTGATCAGCCATATGGGAGTTCAATGCCCCAACTACCATGCCACCTGCCGACCCCTAATTGGAGTGTTCTCTCTTAACTACCAGGCCTTTTGGCTGGCCCCATCTGTCTTCCTTCTTTTTTTTTTTTAAGGATTATTTTATTTTATGTATTATTATTTTTTAATTTGGCCAGAGAGAGGAAGAGAAAGTGAGAAGGCAAGCTACCAGGTCCGAGACTTGAACCACGGTCTGCCAAGATTATTTTATCTTATGTATTATTATTTTTTAATTTGGCCAGAGAGAGGAAGAGAAAGTGAGAAGGCAAGCTACCAGGTCCGAGACTTGAACCACGGTCTGCCAAGTTAGAGTTCAGCACCCCAATGGCCATACCACCTGCCTGCCTTGTCTTCCTTTTTGAGCATATGTGGCACTCTTTATTCATAAAACAACAATCATGGTCAATAGTAAAGATTTGTCCTTGGGGCCAGCAGGTGGCATCATAGTTAATGTGCTGGATTTCTGGATGGCCAACCATGGTTCAAATCCTGGACCTGGTGACTTGAAACTCACACTGCGTGCCCGTGTGTGTGTGCCCAAAATCCTAGGAGGAGAATGGAAGAGAAGGGATTGCATCATGAGCATCCCCTCTAGGGGGTGATTTCTCACTTTCCCTCTCACTGTTCCTCTGTCTCTCTAGCAATTGCATGTGCCGTAAGGCAAAAATCTAAAAAATAAAAATTAAAAAAAAAAAAAATTGTCCTTAGTGAGAAAGCAGACCCAGTGCAGCCCTCCAGCAGTGCCTTAGGGGGGCGGCTTTGCTAAGGTGCTCTGGAGCTCTAAGAAACAGTCCTGTAGATTTTCAAAAGCAAAAAAGCACTGTATTTCCCCATTAACGAGGAGGAAGTTTATTATTTTTTTAAAATTTATTTTTAAAGAATTATTTAATTTTTATGTATTCACTTATTTTAATTTGACCAGAGAGAAACACACACACACACACACACACAGAGGGAAAGTGAGAAAGCAAGCCATCAGATCCGGGACTCTAACCATGGTTGGCCATGTGGGAGTGTCCAGTACATTAACCACCGCGCAACCTGCTGGTCCTGGAAATTAATTTTTTTAGCATAAAAGTAGCCAAAGACTTCTTTTTAGGAGGGAAGCCTCGATTTCCTAACCACCTGCTCCATTACTCTCCCCTGAAGCATCCCGAGCATACACTGTCAGCTTACCCACAGCGGCTGAATTAAGGCAGGGCCAGAAAGAAACGTGCTTTGTCTTAATAGACATCTGATCTCATCCATTTATAGTCTTTTTTTTTTTTAAGAGAGAGATTTGCTACAGGGCATGTGTGCTCACCAAAGAGACAGAGACAGAAAGTGAGAAATCATCTCCGGGGGATGGCCATGTCGCAGTCCCTTCTCCATTCTCCTCTTGGGATTTTGTGCGTCAGGTGTGAGTTTTAAGCTGCAGGGTCTGGGCTGAACCATAGGGGACCAGGTCCCTACCTGATGCCTTAACCACTGCACCATATGCCGGCCCCTATTGAGCAAAGAGCAGATGAGACAGCAATGAGACGCTCCCAGACCTGGGTTAGGTGGGCAGTGGTCGCAAGTACTGGCTGGTGTATGGCCACAGTGATGGAGAAAGCCGTGTCTGTGGTTTGGGGGTATCTCTGTGGAGTGCAGAGGAGCCACTCCCACCTCACACTGAGGGGGCTCCACATTCGCCCCATTTGTGTATCAGCTCCTGTGAAAGAGATGTGTCGTTTGGGCTTGGAAGACTTTGGAATGAGTCCTGGTGCCATATCTCAAAGCTGTGTGCTCTTGAAAGCCCTGCCTAGTATCCCTGAACCCCGCGTTCCTCCTCTGTAAAATCGCGATGGCCCTGGAAATACCTGCAGGGCTTCGTGGTGACAAAATGGGGTCACATACAGAAAGCATGTCATACGGTGACTGGTACAAAGGAAGGACTGTGCTAATATTAGTTACTGTGTGTGTGAGTGTGCATGTGTATGTGTGAGAGCATGCATGTTTGTGAGCACACACATGCATGTGAGAGCATGCACATTTCAGCTTGCAAGTGCATGTGAGCATGCATGAGTGTGGAAGCATGTAAGTGCACAGAATCATCAGGTTGTGCTTCATCACAAACGAGACATCTGGACCAGGGATTCAGGAACTCCTTATTAAAATGAAAGCTCACGGGCCAGCCCCATGGCCTGGTGGTGAAGGGAGCCAGATCCTACGTGGTTGACCACATGATTTGAGACTTGGACCCAGTGGCTTGGAAAGCACACCAGTCACACCTGGCAGTGGTGTGGTGGTTGAGGTGTTGGACTCCTGCATGGCCAACTGCAGTTCAAGTCCCAGACCTGGTGGGTTGCTTTCTCACTCTTTTATTCCCACCCCCCCATCTCTCTGGTCAAATTGAAGAATAAAAATAAATACAATTAAATCTAAAAACGTTTTTTTAGAATTATTTAATTGTATTTATTTGTTTCTATATGTTTAATCTGACCAGATAGAGACAGACACACAGAGAGAGAGAAAGCGAGAAATCAAGCCGCCTGCTCCAGGACTCAAACCATGGTTGGCCATGTGTGAGTCTAGTGCCTTAATCACCACGCCACCTGCCAGCCCCTAAATAATTCTTTTGAAAGTATTAAAAAAAAAAAAAAAAGAAGAAAAGAAAAACTCTCCAGGCGTGTGCATGCATGCCCAAATTTCCAACAGGATGGAGAAATGGAGGGGAAGAGGCGGCAGTGTGACAGTGCCCCACTCGGGGGTGCTTTCTCCCTCTCCTTCTCTTCCTGGCAAGCGCACGAGCCCTCTGGCAAGTTTTTAAGAACTCATGACTCTTCATCTCTAAATGACAACATTGCATCATCATCATCCTCATATTATTGCAATATAGAACAATAACACTCCTAGATGGAGCTGTACTTAACCTTCTGGTACTTAACAAGATCCTATGCTGAATCTCTGAGCCCGAAGCTTCTCTTATAAACCGCTTGTATTTCCACCCTCCTGCACGTTAGCACTGTTTTCAGAGAGGAGATAATGGATCAAGAAGAGAGGACTCCATTTCCGGAGTTGACGGTGGCGCTAAGGCACGATGGAGAAGAGCACTTACCCATTGTGCCCGTGAAGCCTGCGTCCCTTCGTCTGTGCCCTGGGATGGCAGGACTAGTGGCCTCTGCATAATCTGAAGGACTGGATGAGGACCCTCGCGCACAGCGCCGTACCTACGGTGTGCGTGCTCAGTGACCGCGCTGCGCAGTTAGCCAGTAGCTGAACTTCCAAGCCGAGCGCTCTGGCCTCTGTTGACATGTCGCTTGTATTTGCAGCTAGGAAAGCAGTTCTTGTCTTCTGTCCATTTGGCATTTGAACCAGGCTATAGTTAAAACCGTGTAGAGGGCCAGCAGGCAATGTGGAGGTTAAGGCACTGGGTCCCATGTAACTGAGGGTGTGGTTCAAGTCCCAGACCCAGAGGCTTGGAAGTCATGCTGGATGTGCATATGTGTGTGTGTGCCCCAGATCCCGAGAGAATGGAGAAGGGATTTGGTGTCACTGTGGCCATCCCTCTGGGGGGTGCTTTCTCATTTCCCGTCTCACTCTGTCTTTTTCTGTCACTGTCTCTCTCTGGTGACTACATGCACCCTTTAGCAAAAACTTAAAAAAGAAATAATCATCATAGTAATAAAAAAGAGAAGTGTTGATTTATGTTAACCTGTATGCAACAAAACCAATGGTTTCAGAAACAAATGAACACCACGAGTGGGTGTCTGAATTTCACATTCGGTTATTTTTTTCGGTAGTTTAAATAACTAAAATTTGGTCACATTGGGCTTGCAAACAAACAAACAGAACAACAACAATGGCAAACAAAATCAAAGCCTTCAGGAACTGCAGGTGGCATGGCAATTAAGGTGCTAGATCCCACATCGACGACTGTGGTTCAAGTCCTGAACCTGGTGGCTTGAGAAGTATACTGGGTGCATATGTGCGCATACCCAAAATCTAGAAAGGAGAATGGAAGAGAAGGGAATATGGTGTAGCCATCCCCTCCTGGGGGGTGATTTCTCATGTTCCCTCTCACTGTCTCTCTCCAGGAAGTGCACATGCCCTATGGAGAAAACTAAAAAAACAAAAAAAAAACCAGGGTCTTGATTTCACACAGATAGAACTTTCTGTCATCTCCCATGCTCTCTCTCTTTATTTTTTTATTATTATTTTTTTTTTTACTGAGAAAAATGTCCCTGCATTGAACTCACAGAACCAGTTTGTTTTAAAGGAGCAGTCTAGGTAACATGTATGTCCGTTTGTTATTATTGCTTTGCACGGTGGTTGTCAAGCGCTGTGCAGTTTGAATGTTGCGTTGGCCCAATTCACACTGGCCTTGCCTGAAAGCCTTGGAGTTAACGAGGGCGTCAGTTTCAGTTCACACGACACATGTCGTTGCCTATCTCTACCCGCCCTTTAAACCGAAGTCATAGCTTCAGTTCTTGTCACTGGCGTCCAGAGAGCCAGTCGCTGCCAGGACAACGCTGAATACATCTCAGGGACGAAAAAAAACAGAAACCTCCAGATCCTGGCGATTTCCCTGCACATTAAATGCACATGATCTGATCTTGCTTATTAACGAGCTAGAGTGCAGAGGGGTTGCAGCTATTACTGAGCGGGACAGGGTGCACTCAGCTCCCTGGTGCCAGGAAGAGCTGGCATTCTCCGGCCAAGTGAGAGGGAGCAATGTGGAGGAATCCCAGCAGTGCCCTTCAGAGGACAGCCAGATGTGCACGGCTTTGGGAAGCAAACACTCGGGGCACCTGACATCACTAAAATGTTTACAGAGCTACCGTGTCGATTAGAAATTGACGTAGTGGACAGAAGAGAAAGGGGCACAGTTAGGGCCACCAGCTGGATGTTACACAAAAACCCACTTGGCCTTCACATGAAGATGTTTGGGGCCAGCTGGCGGCATGGTGGCTAAGGCCAACTGCAGTTAGAGTCATGGACCCGGCGGCGTGGAAAACGTGCAGGACACGCGTGTGCATGCATGTCTAAAATCCTAAGAGAATGGAGGCGTGGGGATTGCAGAGTGGCCCTCTCCCAGCGAGTGCTTTCTCACATTCTCTCTTTCTAGTGAGTGCATGCTCTAGAGCACATTAATAAACAACAACCAGCAGAAAACCGAGTATCTTTCTAGTCATCGCAGCCCACAAGCTGATACCCTCACGTCTTTCTCTCTGATCTCAGGATAGCTGCCTCGGTGGGTAGTAGTAAGCCCCCAGCAATGACGTTCCCTAAGTTCAGCGAGCAGGCGCAGGGGAGGCGCAAACCCTCAGAGGGCGTTAGAATGATTTGCTTAGAAAAAAATAACGGCTTCATTAAGATACAGTTTACACACCGTAAAATGTGCCTGCTTAGACAGTTGGTGGTTTTTAATATAGTCACAAAGTTGTGCAACGTCACCCTTCTCTGATTTTAGAACATTTTAATTACCTTACGAGAAAGCCCCATTCCCATCAGCAGACACTTCTCATCCTCTGCTTCCCGGGCCTAGGCAGCCAGTAGGGTATTTTCTCATCCTAAGGATTTCTTTTTAAAGAATTTTTTTTGACCTTTATTTTACTTGTCTATCTATTTCTTTTTAAAATTTTAAAATTATTATTCGTACGTGAAATTGCTATACATCAGTTAGATCGTGAAGAGACTTTACCAGCATGATGCACACCTCAGTCCAGCCCAGCTGAGACTGTTACACACATCCTCGTCAACAGATAATAAACCTTATCTGTGTCCCACAAGTGTCTTACCTCTCCATTCCCCCCCCCCACGGTTTCTTTTCTCTGGACAGCAACCTGTCTTAGTTTCTATGATCTGTCGCTCTGCCCCTCCCTCCCTCTCCTTCCACTTTGTCTCCAGTGTCCATTACAGTTTTTAATGCTTTTATGTTCTCCGGTCTTTCAGTCTCTAGAAAGCAAGAGAAAGCAAGAAAGCAAACTGCCGGGTCCAGGACTCAAACCGCGGTCGGCCATATGAGAGTCCAGTGGCCTTAACCATCACACCCCTTGCTGGCCCCCTGACCCTAAGGATTTCTTAGTCTGGACATTTCATATAAACAGGGTCAAACAATAGGTAGTCTTTCATGACTGAATTCTTTCACTGAGCATGTTTCCAACTCTCCTCACAGGGCGTGTCTCTGAACTTGGCTGCTTTGTATCCGATGACAAGGACTCTGCCTTCGGTTTCTCAACCCTGAGACCTCACCCCCAGGCTGAGCACTTGACTCTCCTCTTGCCTATCGCATCATAAAAGGCTCCCTCGTCTTCTCCATCGCATTCTGCAAGTTCAGCTTTTACTATGATTTCAAACAGCATTAGCCTTCATTTTCCAGAATGAGAACATTGAACAAAAAAGAAGTGATAGGGGTTGGCAGGTGGCGTGGTGATTACGGGTGCTGGACTCCCACATGGCTGGCTGTGGTTTGAGTCCCGGACCTGGCGGCTTGTT
>NW_006159596.1:342820-347744 GCF_000334495.1 Tupaia belangeri chinensis
CCCTGTCTCTCTCTCTCTCTCAGTCCCTCTCTGGTCAAATTAAAATAAATAAAGTTAAATAAAATAATTTTTTTAAAAAAAGAGCAGCAGTAAAATAGCCACCTCTGAGTGTCCTATTTCCATAGGATTTCTACTCTTCCAAGTGCTATCCTGGCTCTTGGTTTGCCAGGGCCAGAGAGAGGGGCTGGTGAGCTTCAAGGCCTAACCCTGTGGCCTGCGGCTGAGGACCCGAGGACCCTGGTTGTTGACAGGGAGCTGCCGTCCCTGGGGCAGGAGAGCCCTTTACGCCGAGCCAGCCCCATGCCGAGGTCACACTCACATGTCGTAGGCGCAGTTCGGAGTGAAGGAGTGGTTTGCCTTGTGTCCCAAGGAGGCGCAGTACTTGGATACGTGGTTGTAGGGCTCAGGTACGTCAATGACCGTCTCCTCATCCAGGGACAGGGTGTTCCCGTTAAGGGCCCAGTCCCTGTTGTCAACCTGCAGAGAGCAAGAAGGCGAGCCTTAGAGAAGACGTTTCTCCCAAGGTTTCAAAGGAAATCAAAGATATTAACGTATTTATCCTCACACTTCGTGGTCTGAGTGCTACGAATGTGAAAAATCCCAAGGCACCGGCTGGCCACATTGATTATAGCAATGGCATAGGCATTTCCTGTGTGCATTCTTGCATTTTGGTTCCATTTGATGGTTGTTATTTATTTATTTTATTTGCTAGAGGGCATAAGCGCCCACCAGGAAGACACAGAGACAGAGAGAGGGACAGGGGGAAAGCACCTCCCAGTTGGGTGTAGTCACACGGCAATCCCTTCTCTATTTCTCTGGTACAAATGACCTAGGTGTACAGCACCGAGAAGCTCGGCTTATTTGTTGTGTGTTTTCTTATTTTATACGGAAAAGAAAAATTTAAAGTCCCTTATAAAGGTATGCAAAGGGGGGCCAGCAGATGGTGTGGTGGTTAAGGTGCTCCCACATGGCTGATGGCGGTTCAAGTCCTGGACCTGGTGACTTGCTTTCTCACTTTCTCTCTGTCTTTCTCTGTGCCCTATAGCAAATTAGGAAAGAAAAAAAAAAAAGATACTGTGGATCTGATTGTGGGAAGTAATTTTAATCATGTGTAATTGGTCACAAGGCCTAATTTGCAGTAACTGTTGTTGTTTTATTTAACGATGATGTCTCATTGTTTTGTATGCATTACCATTTGGGTGTAAAGATCCTATGTCTATACAACAGACAGTCACCGTATTTAAATTGACCAACCTAATATTACAACTACTTTGAGGTGGCCAAATGTAAACTAAAACCTTAAAGTGGTGCAGTTTCGCGTAACTTAGCATCAGTAGTTCAATAAATTTGGATTGCCATGCAAGGCCTTGCATTATAGTTTAATAATAATAATAATAAATAAAATAAATAATTCTCTTAAAAAAGATGTGCAAAGATAGAACCAAATAACTTGTAGATGAAGATGAGGCAAGAGGAAAAAAACAAAGTAAGACCACCAAATGGAGGTGGACGACTCCATGGCCTGGTGGTTGAGGGAAACGAATCCTACATGGCTGACTGAGGTGAGAATTCCAGCCCCAACAGCGTGGAGAACAGGCTGGGTGCACATGCATGCGTGCCTCAAATCCCAACAGGACGGAGAAATGGAGGAGACGGGATTGTGGTGTGACTACGCCCTGTGGGTGTGCTTTCTCCTTTCCCCTCTGTCTCTCTTTCTCTCAGTTGAGTGCATGTGCCCTCCAGCAAAAAAATCAGACAAGCAAGCAAACAAAAAAACATCAAATGGGACCAAATCGCAAACAAAGCATGCGCACCAGTAATGCCTCCTGCCTGGGCTATGATAGTGCGACCAGCAGGTTGTCACAATGACCAGGGAGCTTTCCTACCTGAACTGGGACTCACTGTCCGTGCTGTGACCATCAGGTTTCCCTCTCCAGACCACTCCTGATCGACACACCCAGGGTCTGGTGACGCCAGCACAACAGCCTTTTAGAGCAAAGGGGATTCCTTTTCTATACAGAACAGCTGACTCTCAAAGCTCCTCTGTTTACTGAATGGCTACCATGCATCAGGCACTGTTCTAGGAGCAGGGGACTTAGCAATTATCACAAGTGGAAACAGGGCCTGGCAGATGGTGTGGTGGTTAAGGTGCTGGACTCCCACATGGCCAGCTGTGGTTCGAGTCCTGGACCTGGTAGCTTGCTTTCTGACTATCCCTTTCTCTTCCTCTGTCTCTCTCTCTCTGGTCAAATTAAGAAATAATAACAACAAATGATATTGAATACTTTTTTTAAAAGTGGGGGAAAAAAATCCTCACAAATCTTAATACTCCAGCTCTGTGATGTGATGGTACCATCTACCTTATAGCTTTTTCTTTAAGTTTATTTATTCTTTTTTTTTTCTCCCCTACAAGTGAGACATTCAGAGACAGCAACTCCATCATGGTCTTGACACTATGATCCACTCCCCAGCTTCAGCCAGTCACAGACTGTGGTCCCTTGGGGATGATGCCAGACACGAACCTGGAACCTTCTGTGGACCAACCATGCAGGGCATTGTGTTTCACTGCTGAGCCACCATCGGGGCTCCCCTCTACCTTATTTTGCCATTAGTTGTGTCATTTCCTTATCTCCCCTCCAGAATCTAAATTTCATAAGGGCAAGGAGTGTGCATTTTTTTAAGCTTTTATTTTATTTTATTTTATTTTATTTTATTTATTTTATTTGCCCGGGACTTCCTTAGGGAGTACACCCTTGCCAGGGAGAAAGAGACAGAGAGAAGGACAGTGAGACATCACCCCTGGGGGGGGATGGCCATGTCACAGTCTCTTCCCCTCCATCCTTGGGGTTTGGGGCACACATGTCCATGTGCCCAGCGTGATTTTCAAGCTGCTGGGCCCGGGACTTGAATGGTAGTGAGCCGTGTGAGAGTCCAGCACCTTGACCACTATTCCATTTGCTGGTCTCAGGAGTGTCTTACGTACAACACGGCATCCGGGTCTCAGCACAGAGCCTGAGCCTGCTGTTGGCCATTCTACTTGAGCTCAGCTCCTTATTGTATCTGTGACCTGAGACAAGTTGCTCAGCCTCTCTAGGACCTCAGTTTCCTTATTTGTAAAACGTTTAAAGCAATAAATGGTATCATTGTATCCCCAAGCCAGACTGCAGGTGCTGGATTTCTTAGACTCTCCGGATGGCTGATACAGAGGTGCGGTCATCTTCCGGGTCCGCTATCTGCCCGACCCCAGCTGGGGCGGGGTGCATTGCCATGTTCTGCTGGTGCAGCTGCTCTGAATGTGGGGTAGCTGGACTATTTCACGGCATGTCCCCCCTTACCATTCCATAGGAATACGTGAAAAAGCAAAGACCTACGTGTGGTGTATCAGTCACCAGCTCAAGTCCCCCATACTGCATAAAGTGAGACTAGCTGTGGCAAAGGCAGCAAACATTCGCGGACACTTGGGCAGTATGTGGTGAGGTGAAGAAATGCACCCAAAAACACCATAAGTGAAATCTCGGAGAAGTATAAAAGATTGTGTCTTAAGGTCAAGAGGTGGTTCTGTTCTTTTTATTTGTTTATTATTAGTAGTAGTATTTGGCAATAGAACCCTTCCTGATATAGGCTATTAGATGGTTTTGCACAACAGAAGTAGAGGTCCTTCCTAGAAAGCACCCCACCCAGGTCATGAATAAATTACTGACAGAATCTGATTGGCTCTCAACTTTTCAGACATGGGGTACACCCCAGTGCAGACCCATTGAAGACAACTTTCTATGAAATAGCTGTCGGGACCAGTAGATGGCGTAATGGTTACGTGGCTAGACTCCCATGGAGTCTACTATGATTGGTTCGAATCCTGGACCTGGTGGCTTAAACCTCATGTCAGGCATGTGTGCGTGCGTGCCCAAAATCCTGAGAGGAGAAGGGAGGAGAAGGGATTGATGTGTGGCTATCGCCCCTGGGAGGGGATTTCTTGCTTTCTGTCTGTCTGTCTGTCTCTGTCTTGTGATCACATGTGCCCTATAGCAGAAATCTCTGTCAAGAAAAAAGTCATATTGGACCAGTTCCATGGCTTGGAGGTTAAAGCAGCTGTATTCCACATGGCTGACCACGGTTTGAATCCTGGACCTGACCCTGGCTTGAAAATCATGCTGGGCACATGCGCATGCATGCCCAGGATCCCGGGAGGAAAACGGAGAAGGGATTATGCTGTGGTCATCCCCACAAGGGGGCGGTTTCTTGCTTTCTGTCTCTGTCTCTGCAGTGAGCACACGTGCCCTATAGCAAAAACACTCTATCAAAAAAAAGGATGAATGTGTGTGCCCCAGCTCTCTACAGGATGGAGAAATGGTGGAGAAGGGACCGCAGTGTGACCATTCCCCATATTCCCCATGGGGGGGTACTTTCTTTTCTCCCTCTGTCTGTCTGTCTGTGGTGAGGGCACACACCCTCAAGCAACAACAAAAACGAAGTAATATTAGGGCTCAATCAATTCCACAAAAACAGACAAACTAAACAAAACAAAGTTCCTTAATTTTTTCAGTGAATACTAAAGAGACTTGATTTGACATGAAACCTTTCAACCAATCGAGCTGATTTTCCATTTCTACGCCACTCACCTCTTGGTGTGTAATTCGGACTCCATTATAAAAAGACATAACAGTGTTAGGTCCCACTGCTACCTTCGAGAAGAGTCCTTCTCCAGCAGTAGAAATAAGAGATTCAGCAACGTAAACCCTACACGGAAAGAAAGTTGAGTCACAATGATTTAAAGTTTGATACATTGCTCCTTACGTCAACCACCAAAATGTCATTACGGCTACAGAATTCAAAATGGTAGTTTATAATTCAACAAGGAAGGACACCGCAATATTTTGGCATTAGAAGTGGAAAAAAATGGGAGAAGCCGCCAGCCGCGCGCGCG
>NW_006159596.1:348470-360734 GCF_000334495.1 Tupaia belangeri chinensis
GGGCAAAGTATTTTTACAAGCAAAACGAGAAATAGCAATTGACTGTTTTATAAAAATAATTAGAATAATAAAGATAATGATTGGGGAAAACAGAAAAGATATGGAATGTTGAAGTGGGGAGATTAATGTCTCTGTACTGACTGACGCGCATGGCATTCCCTTTTGAAGAAACAATGTAATACACTGTAAAGTTATATGTAATCCAATGTAATATGAAGAAGATATGATGATAAAAAATAAATAAATAAATAAATAAATAAAAAAAGAAGTGGAAAAAAATGGGATCGGCAGGTGGCATGGTGCTTAAGGCATTAGACTTCCACAAGGTTGACCACAGTTTGAGTCCCAGACCTGGCAGCTTCCTTTTTCGCTTTCCCTTTCTGTCTCTTTCCCGTCAAATTAAAAACAAAGAAATTATAAATAATACATTTTATTTATTAAAAAATAAAATTTGCTCTCTAAAATGGGGATTATTATTATATATTTATAAAGCTAACTGATGCTTGATGTAAGGCGTGTGTATGTTTTTTTTTTTTTGAGTTGTATTTTATGTTTTTTAGTTAATGACTTTTTTCGTCATCTTATTGGACAAGTACAACATCTTCCAAAGTGAATTAAAGCTATACCCAAGTTTGTCAATGCTGGATACGGAGGGAAGATGTGCCTAAGTCCCCAAACGAATCTTTTACATAAAAGAGTAACAAACGGTTAATAAGATCTATCTGATAAGCACTCCCCAATGAAACACTTTATAGCCTGATTGGCTAACTATGGCCCAAGGGTCAGATCTCATTTTGGTAAATACAGGTGTATTGGCACACAGCCATACGCTTTCCTGCTACAACAGCAGAGTTTAGTGGCAACAGAGATCACATGGCTTGCAAAACCTTTAGTACTAACAATGGAGCCTTTTCAGAAAAACTCTACCAACCACTGCTTTAAGACAGCATTCGTTAGTTAGGTCACTGGATTTACTAAGAGTGTAAGTTCCATCAACAGCCATTTCAGTTTTTTGGGCATTGTAATTGAATGACCCAGCAGGAACTGCTCATTTGTCATTTTGTTAATTGTGTGTGTGTTTGTTTTGCTATAGGGTCGGCGTTCTTGCCAGACAGGCGGACAGAAAAGGAGGAAAGAGAGAAACAGCCCCCAGGGGGGATGGCCATGTCACAGTCCCTTCTCTTCTATTTTCCTCTTGGGATTTTGGGTGCGTGTGCACACACACCTCGCCTGTTTTTGTTTAAAAGAATTATTTTATTAACTTTATTATTTATTTATTTCTAATTTGACCAGAGAGGGAGACAGAGAGAGAGAGAGAGGGAGAAGGAAAGTGAGAAAGCAAGCCACCAGGTCTGAGACTCAAACTGCGGTCGGCCATGTGGGAGTTTAACCACCACGCCACCTGCTGGCCCCTTTGTTTTTGTTAAAGAGATTTTTCCTATAGGGCACATGCGCTCACCGAAGAGACAAGAGACAGAAAGCGAGAAATCAGCACCACCGCCCCCCGGGAGAGTGATGGCCATGCCACAATCCCTCCTCCTCCATTATCCTCGTGGAATTTTGGGCATGCATGTACACATGCCCACTGTGGGTGTTAAGCTGCCAGGTCCGGGACTCAAACTGTGGTTGAGTATGTGGAAGTCCAGCGTCATAACCATTTTGCCATCTGCTGGTCCCCATGCCTGGCATGATTTACATGTCCCTGGGTCAGGATCTTGAACCGTGCAGTCAGCCATGTGAGACCCCGCTGCCTTAACCTCCACGCCACCTGCTGGACTGTGACATGAATTTATGCCTATTTCATAGACTGGCAGACTGGGTAGTTGTTTCCAATTCCTTCTCTGTGATGGCACTGTACATCTGCCACTTTGTCATGTGACCCGAGGAGCTTCCTCAGGGTAGATGGAGGATCCATCACGGCCCTGGCACGTGGCCATGTGATCCGCTTTGCGAGGGGAACATGGGCAGAAGCGCCTGGCTGTGAGGTCTCAGGTGTGATGGGTCATGGCGAGTTTCTGCCAGCCTCCTCCCAAAAGAATATGCCCGGAGGGCCGCTGCTCTTCCAGTCTTGGAATGGAGACATGGGAAACAGACCTGAACCCGCCTTGAAACCTGGAGTCCAGCCTAGTCTAGCTGAGCCCCCTGCATCCCAGGGAGAAGTGGCCGAACCTCCGCCAACCTTCCAAACCACAGGTGTGAAATAACACGTTCGTGTTTATAAACTGACGATAGCTTTGAGGGCGTAGTCATGCCACATCATCACAACAGAGACAGAAAAGACTGACACGTTTAGTTAGGGTGCTGTTGTCCTTGGGGGCTGAGAGAGACCAGAGCTTCCCTCTGTGACTGGGCCAGAACCTTGTGACATGGCGGGGTCAGCCCTGTCAGTTAAACAGAGAGGGACCTGTATTTCGGATGGGAGTACAGGCGGAGTGGGAGACAAGCCGTGCTTTCAGAGGGAGGCAATGGGAAAAGCAGCCTCAGGTATTTCCCTGACACATCAACAAGATGCGTTGCTAGGGAAGAAGAATCCCAGGAGGGTAGCAGAGAGCCCTGCCAGGGATCCAGAGGAGAGGTTAGCTGTCCTCGCTGCGTAAGCCATGAAACAGAACGGGACTTGACACTCTGGGGGGAGCTTGTAGAATAGGGAACCTGCCATTTACCCGCTGGGATGTTTTTATGCTGCTGCTCTGATTCACTCCCGCCCTCCCTTAATGAATAAGGTAAATGTCTCGTGTCCCAGACCCCCTTGGCTGGGTTCAAAGACAGCGGGGCATTCTCTGTGTATGGCCAGAGCTTTGAAGAGTGTGAGATCTTCCCTGGAGGACAGCATGGCTGCAGCATGAAGGTGGCACCAGTGCCCTGAGAGGGACACCTAGGCAAGATCTGGCTGGCTCTTCCTGCGCTTGACCTCTGCCACGAGGCACAGAGTAGTCACACTAGTCTCACTAGAGCTGTGATTCCAGGACCCATGCGTGGACTGCTCGGTGCTTTCCGGTGGAGAAACAGCCTTAAGGGGACAGATTCTGTGCGAGGATGAAAGCACGCTTCCTCAGAATGCATCAGTATTTATTCGGAGGATTGGCAAAGGGCATCTTAATGAGGAGGTTGGCCTGGGCAGAAACCCAGGCTGGAGAGAGAGCCACTGAGGGGCATTGGTTTATAGCAGAAAGTTATTTAAACTCACAGGAACAGTGCAACAAAAATCACAGGGGAAAGGGTCAGCCAGTGGCATGGTGGTTAAGGCTGCTGGATCCAACATGGCTGACAGTCCAGTTCAAGTCCCGGATGCAGTGACTTGAAAATCATGCCAGGTGAGTGTGCATACATGCCAAATCCTGAGAGGAGAGTGGAGGAGAAAGGATCGTGGCATGGCTTCCCCTCGGGGAAGTACTTCCTTTCCTTTCCTCTCTCTGGCAAGTGTATGTGCACTTTAGCCAAACTTAAAAAAATCGAAAACAATAACAAAAAGTCACAGGGAAACAATTACCTTTCTGACTCATAAGGATCTGGAAGAAGAGCATCGGCAGAAATGCAGGAGGAAGTCGACTTATCGAAGTGGTACACCGAACCTAAAAAGCAAGCCCAAGGACAGAGTTAGGGAAGAGCCTTGGAAACACTTCTATCCTCGGGACAAGCCGGAGTTAGATATCTCAAGAAGTGATTCAAGCAATACAATTGGACAACATGCTTCAATTTATGTGGACCGTTTGTAGATTTCCTCTTCCGTTTTATTTTCAGAGCCTAATGAACAGTCAGCCATTATGCACGCCTCTTAAAATCCACACTTGCTCTTGATTAAATTTCATTCAAATGATTTTAAAGATGCTTGGGTACTTAAGATCTTTAATCAAATAAACGCTTTGTCGTGACATTTCGGCATCTCTCTGGTTAGATCAAATTGGGTAATGGTTTTACACTTTTCTCATTTCTTTTTCCTTTTTTCATACCAGCGACATTCTGTAGAATCCAGCCACTGAGCCCGGGTGGTTATCCTCTTTACTGAGAATAAACATTCTGCCTCCCCAGAATTAAGGGGAACAGCGCTGCTTTTGATAAAGCATTAACAAAGTCATCTCATTTCCATTAGGGTGGTTCAGAAGCCAATTAGTAATTTATTGTAGACACTAAGGGATGCCATCATCTTAGAATTAACACTGACTGTCTGCAAAGGATGAGCCTCAGAGGATCCTCCCAGAACACAGTGAAGACACACGATGCTCTGAAGGCTGATAAGTAAAGAAACGAGATTTGTGGCTGGAGGGCTTATTCCGGCAAAGCAAATTATTTTATGCGCTAAGGCATCACTAATAATCCCATTAAGCAATGCCTCACTGGTTGCCAGTGGTTACCAGGCCCTCTTTCTGTGTGCGCGTATTTTAATATCCAAAACACAAATTAATGCCTCCAATCGAAAGGTAGAAAACAACCCAAACCAGTGCCTATCTAGGGAATAGACTGTTTGTGTATTTCCAAGAGAGAGAATTGAATTCAGGGAATTGGTTATATAGGGGATGGAAGAGCTGAGAAGCCAACCAGGGCCCGGTGAGGAGCCCAGACATTGACAAGAACAGGAAGCCACCACCCTAAGCCAGAGGGACAGAGGAGTTGGCTGCATTCCTGCAGCGGCAGAGCTGGGGTAGCTGGGATTATGGTGCGTCTTCCTGGTGGGAGATGGACAGGTGGGTGGGTGATGAGGCCACTGTCGCAGACTCTCCTGACACAGGCAGGGCTTCTTCCTGCCACCCCGTTTGTCCCCCGCCAGCATCCTCCCTTTGGCTAAACCCAGACAAAAGTCAGATGCGTGGGTCACTGGGAATGCAGCCTACAAGGGGTAAGAGCCCGCTGTAATAAGCGCTGGCAGGGAAAGGATCTGAGCGCAAACACGGAACAGGCAGGCACACGATCCATGAAGGAATTTAGTTCAAACATATACTCTTTTGGGGCCAGCAGGCCACACCACAATCCCTTCTCCATTCTTCTCTTGGGATCTTGGGCATGCACACATACACACGCCCGGCATGAGTTTAAGCCACTGGGTACGAGACTCGAACCACAGTCGACTACATGGGAGTCCAGCGACATAGCCATTATACTAACTGCTGGTCCCTTTTGAAGCTGCAACTATCCAGCATTTCTTTAAAACATCTGAAACCCAAAAGCAACTTGTTGATAACCTCCCCCTTCTTGTTGCCTTAGTTTATAAGAGTATTTATTATTTACAACCAGGAATTATAAGAAAACAGTCATTCCCTTTGAAGATGGTCACTCTTAAACGCTGATGTTTCTATATACCAAGAAGAATGTCATAATAGCAATAACTTTCAACATGGTGTCTTGTGGCAGGCATTAATATCCATATTTAAAAATGAAGCGACAGGTTCTTAAAGGATGAAGAACTTGCCCAAGACTATAATATAGTAAATATTAGAGCTGGGACTCAAATTAGGTGATGCTTAAGTTCAGACTCTTGACAATATACATGCTGTCACTTCTGAAGCTGTGTGTGTGTGTGTGTGTGTGTGTGTGTGTGTATTTATTGATGGATTGATTTTAGGTTTTTGCCATAGGGTGCATGCACTTACTGGAGAGAGAAAGGCAGAGAAAGAAAATGGAAATCACCTTTTAAGGGGCATGGCCATGCCTCAACCCCTTCTCCTCCTTTCTCTTATCGGGATTTTGGGTATGCATGTACACATACCCAATGTCAGGTCTGAGATTTGAACCATGGCCAGTCTTGTGGGAGTCCGGTGCTCCCACCATCATGCCACCTGCTGACCCCTATATTTTCTTTCTAGGGTCAACTTTATAGCCTAGTGGTTGAAGAAGCAGAATCCCACACAGCCAACAGCAATTCAAGTCATGACCTTGGCAGCTTGAAAAACATGAGGGGTGCATATGTGTGTGTGCCCAAAATTCTCCCTGAAGGAGAGAGAAATGGAGGAGATGAGACTGTGGTGGGGCCACACCCTATTGGGGAGAGCTTTCTCCTTCTGTCCCTGCTGAGTATGCATGTCCTCTGGCCATTAATTTTTTTTTTTTAATTTTGCATCACCACATGGGACAGTCCCCTCCCCCGAGTCTCATTTCTAAATATTTTAAAACTGCCTCCTTTCAGAACATATGGCAAGAACACATATTAAGAGTCTAGTTCAAAGAGTACTGCTTCCTTTTTAAAAAATAAAATTTTCACTTTGGAATTCTTTTAAATATATAGAAAATTGCAAAGATAGTACAGAAAGTTCTCCCTATTTCTCCTAATGTTAACTTCTTATGTTGCATGGTACATTTGTTAAAATTAAGGGACCAATGTGGATTCATTGCTATGAACTAAACTGAATTTATTCAGATTTCACCAGTTTTTCCCTTTTTCTTTACCAGGATCCAAACCAGGATCCCACATTGCATTTGGACAACCTAAATTTTTAGCTTAAAAAAAAAAAAATGCTGACACATTTAAAGTAACCCAAGTTGTATTTAAATGTAAATGCTAACTTTCTGATCTTTGGACAATTTTCCTTTTGAGATTCTCCTTTAGATTTTGATAACTAAGTATTATTTAGGCCTATGAATGCTTAGCTACATTACCTTTTCTACTCTTTTCTCCTTATAATGTAACCTAGATCAGAAATATCCAAAGGGTCTTCACAAAGTTTATGGAAGAGCCATGTTATGAAAAGGCTATGTATGGATTTCAAAATTATCTGCACCAAAATCAACTTGTACTTTAATCCTATTTTTCCATGAACTTTTCAAAGTCCCCCTTCTATGGATATGGTATACCGCTTTCAAGGATCCTGACCAGTTCAAACAGCTTCCTTTTATTTTTTTAAGGTTTAAAAATTATTTTCTTTGCGATAGGACACATGTGCTCACCAGAGAGAGGTGGTGAGAGGGAAAATGAGAAATCACATCTTAAGGGGATGGCCATGCCTCAGTCCCTTCTCCTCCTGGATTTTGAGCATACACACACACGCGCGCACACACACACACACACACACACACACGCCTGACATGATTTTCAAGCCACCAGGTCCAGGACTTGAACTGCAGCTGACCATGTGGGAGTCCTGTGTCTTAAATGCCACACCACCTGCTGGCCCCTCAAACAGCTTGCTTGTGCTATGCCACTCAAAATGCAAAATCTTGATTTATCTTTGTATTTTTATCTGTATTTTCCAGATTTTCCATAGTAAGTACAGTCACACATCCCAGCCATGGGGATAGGTTCTGAGAAATGCATCATTTGGTGATTTCATTGTTGCGTGAATGTCACAGAGTGAACTTACACGAACTTAGAAGGCGTAGCTTACTATTACTTGCTATAGTCTGTTATAATCTTATGGGACCATCATTGTTTTTGAGATCCATTGCTGACCAAAACATTTTGTGTGGCATGTAGTTAATTTTATATTTAAAGACAAATGTTTCAGTGTGGCATGTTATATTTCTTTTTTTCTTTTTTCTTTTTTTTGAGAAGTTTTTGCTATAGGGCGCATGCGCTTGCCAGACAGACAGAAAGAGACAGAGAGATAGAAAGCGAGAAATCATCCCCCCAGAGGGGATGGCCACACTGCAATCCCTTCTCCTCCATTCTCCTCTCGGGATCTTGGGCACGCACACACACGCGCCTGGTGTGAGTTTAAGCCACCAGGTCCGGGACTCGAACTGCAGTCGACTACGTGGGAGTCCAGCGACATAGCCATTATGCTAACTGCTGGTCTTATGTCGTTGTATTTCTAAAAGGAAATAGGTTTTCTGCTATTATGGGTGCTCGACTTCCTGTCTCACTGATGTTTGGTTTGGCATGTGACTTGCTTTGACCAATAAAAAGTGAGCAGGAGTGACCTGTGTTAGTCCAAGGTGAGGATGTAAGAGACATCACAGGAGACCCTTATGCTCCAGAATTCCTGTACCCCATCATGAGGAAAAGTTGTCCCAGGTCACCAGTGTGCCTTCAGACTAGACACCAGAGTTAAGTCATCTAGAGCAGGCTCAACCCTGACTAGAAGCCTCGAGTTCAGTTTGGCAGAACAGCTGCTCAGAAGACTGCTGTTGTAAGCTATTGGTGTGTTGAGGTGTTTGTTACACAGCAAAACCTGACCGATACACACCATTGAAGTGAACTATCCAGAGGAGAAAAGAAACATCTCTCAAATGATCCCTAACAACTCGCTTTGGAATTAGAGCAACCCATCAGAAGCAGATTGAACTTACTTCCAGGCATCAGTTCAAAGTGAGGCCTGCCTTCTTCAGTAGACGTAAGAGTGGCCAGCTTTCCTTCTATCATCTCTCCGTCGATGAATTTTCCATAGAGTGCCGTCCTCTCATCTGGGTACACGTAGGCTATCTTCTCTCCAGTCATTTCTCCGTCTTCATTCACTTCTCCTACAAGACTGCCTCCATCCTGAGGGCAGAAACCAAAACCCAGAGAACATTATATATAGTATTTATCTATAGGACACAGGTTCAAGACATTTCTCTTCTGCACTGCCGTTACTTGCACCAAGATGGGCCAGAGCTTTTCACGCGAGTGAGAAAAAGTCAATGCCCATCTCCTCATCCAGCCCCATGTACATATTCTGTGAGGAAGGCAGGCGTGGAGGGGCCCGCAGGCCTGATTGAGTGAGTGGACGGCCGCGTTGGTAATCCTGGATGAGCTGCTACTCTGTCTCGGTTCCTTATCTAAGAAGCAAATATGTTACACTTGTAACATTCGTTACAGATATTTAAAGAAAATGTAACTTCTGTAGATGTGACTTCGGGGCACTCTCAAGCAGTGATGAGGGTCTGTACCCAGACAAGCTTACCTACTTAGAAGCATTTTTCATGAACGTAAAGTACACCAGGGAAATACTTAGCACTTTTCCTCCTCACAAAGTAAACTAACGTGATCTCACATCTCTAACTTTTGGATTTCTAGTCTATTAAAAATGTTTAGTTCCAGGGACCAGCAGATAGCGTAATGGCTATGTCACTGGGCTCCCATATAATAGACCGCGGTTCGAGTCCCGGACCTGGTGGCTTAAACTCATGCCAGGCGAGCGTGTGTGCCTGCCTAGGATCCCAAGAGGAGAATGGAGGAGAAGGAATTGCGATGTGACCATCCCCCCTGGGGGGTGATTTCTCACTCTGTCTCTCTTTTTCTGTCTTTCTGGTGAGCACATGCACCCTAAAGCAAAAACATTTCCCCCTGCAAAAAAAAGTTTCTTGGCAAGCAGCTGGCATGGTGGTTAAGGCACTGGATCCCCACGTGGCTGACCATGGTTCTAGTCCTGGACCCAGTGGCTTGAAAATCATGCCAGGAGTACATGCATGCCCAAAATCCCAGGAAGAGAGTGGAAGAGAAGGGACTGTAGTGTGGCCATCCCCCCAGGGGATGATTTCTCACTTCCCCTCTCTCCGTCTTTCTCTGTTTCTCTCCAGTGAGTGTACGTACCCCACAGCAAAAACCTAAAAAATAAAATTAGTTCCAAATATGTTTAAGAATTAATTTAGTGTAATTTAGTATATCTGAATAAAGATACAGCTGTCTGCATTTTCTAAGAAATAGTCAAAAGGACTTCTGGGTACTGCCTTTCTGAGAATTTTACACCCTCCCTTTATTTGGAGTTAGAAAAAGTGAAACAAGGGACCAGCAGTTAGCGTAATGGCTATGTTGCTGGACTCCCATGTAGTCGACCGTGGTTCGAGTCCCGGACCTGGTGGCTTAAACTCACGCCGGGCACGTGTGCGTGCGTGCCCAAGATCCCGAGAGGAGAATGGAGGAGAAGGGATTGCGGCATGGCCATCCGCCCTGGGGGGTGATTTCTCGCTTTCTGTCTCTCTAGCTCTGTCTCTGTCTGGTGAGTGCACGTGCCCTATAGCAAAAACCTCTCAAAAAAAAAAGAAAGAAAGAAAAAGTGAAACAAGACCAGCTAAACTCTTCTCCCTCCTTCCTCACTTCTCTCCTCTTTATTTACTGCCCCCTCTTGCCTCCTTTTAAGAGGGGAGCCTGCTTTGTTTTGGGTTTAAGTCTTTCATTTATAGTCACGTGTCACAACAAGGTTTGGGTCAGTAATGTGCCATATATACTCTGGTGGCCTCGTAAGATTCTTTTTGTAAAAAGAATTATTTTAATTTAATTTAATTTATTATTGTATTTTTCAAAAAGACAGATTTTTGCTATAGGGTGCATACGCTCGCGCAGAGAGACAGAGAGACAGAAAGCGAGAAATCACCCTGGGGGCTGGGAGATGGCCATACCACAATCCCTTCTCCTCCATTTTCCTCTTGGGATTTTGGTCATCTATGCACATGTGCTCAGCGTGAATTTTAAGCTGCCAAGTCCAGGACTCAAACCATGGTCAACTACGTGGGAGTTCAGTGATGTAGTCATTATGCCATCTGCTGGTCCCTATTATTATTTTTAAACTTTGACAGGAGAGAAACAGAGAGAAAGAGCGAGAAAGAGAGAGAGAGAAAACAAGCCATCAGGTCTGGACCTTGAACTACGATTAGGCCTGTAGGAGTCCAGTGCCTCAACCACCGTACCACCTGCTGGCCCTGGTCTGGTGAGTCTAGTAGGCTACCCCAGATAGCTTAGGACGAGCAGGCGATACCATCTAGGTGTGTGGAAGTACACCCTGCGTCGTTTGTATAATAACGAAACCACCTACTAATGCATTTCTCACAACATGAAGCAACACATGACTCCCTTCATGCCCAAGGACCACGGAGTACCTCAGGGTTGAGGCTGTCAGACAATTCCATATCTCGGAAATGCTAGGGCCATGGCAGGTGATCCATAAGTATTTCTGAGTTGAAATGGGACAGCAAATAGTAATGAATAATTTATTCCAGGATGCAAGAGGGTTTCCCTCCCCCTGCCCCAATCGTTACGGTGTAACTTTAGAAATCTAGGAATGAAAAAAAATATATATATATATAAATCTATCTGCCTAACTAACTAACAATAGCAATTCTGACCAGAATAGCTTGGTCAGTTTCCCAACTCAAGGATCTAGAGCAGTTACTCGAAGTCATCGAGGTAGGTGACAGCTGAGTGATCCCAAATACTGCTTACTGAGAGACAGCAGGAAACAATGACGCCAGGTAGGCGATCCATGAAGCTCTCCATGCCCTAATTGCCATGGGGCAGAAAAAGGCATACATTTTAAAAGTGGATCACAGCACTTCTAGAGAATTAAACATACTCGGAAGGATTTTCACGGAGGTGAAGTACATTGGGGAAATATTTAGCACTTTCTTTTCCTCCTCGCAAAGTAAATTCTTAATAAGCCAGCATCAGTGGGGTGATCCTTCCTGCTAGGTGTGCGTTCAGGCTCTCAGTGATTATTAAGCTGACGTGTTAGAGCATGTGTACTTTTTGTAAGCTGTAACTACTATAAGCCATCACGCCACTATCTATTTATTGTTTTTTTCTTTTTTTTTTTTTTGAGAGGTTTTTGCTATAAGGTGTGTGCGGTCACCAGACAGAGAGAGACAGACAGAAAGTGAGAAATCACCCCCCCGGGGGGATGGCCACACCACAATCCCTTCTCCTCCATTCTTCTCTCGGGATCTTGGGCACGCACACACACGTGCCTGGCATGAGTTTAAGCCACTGGGTCCGGGACTCGAACCGCAGTCGACTATGTGGGAGTCCAGTGACATAGCCATTACACTAACTGCTGGTCCCACCACTATCTATTTAAAACAAGCCTGTCTTTCTAGGGTCTCACTCCTGTTCACTTACATGCTTTAAACATCTGGTTTTGGAGGAAGTATGACTAGGATATTGGGCCGAGATTCTTTTACTTTTAATTCTTTTGCTTCCAAAGATTTCCCTCTGGGTCTGAGGCTGGCCCATCTTTCAGTGCAGAGGGGAGGGAGCAGGGGCCTGTCTGACACGTGTTCCACTCCACACCTGCCATAAGAAAGCTCAAAGCTTGGTCTCTAACACCTCTGTCTGTTTCTTTTCTTTTCCTTTTATAAAATACTTATTTATTCTATGAGAAAAAGAGACAGGCAGGAATTTTTAATTTAAAACTTTATGTCATAGTTCCAAAGTAAATTTTTGAAAGAAATACTGTTTTTAGAGCTGGCTCCGTAGTACAGTGGTTGGGGGCTGTGCACGGGAAGTAGGATCCAACATGGCTGACTATAGTTCGAGTCCCATTCTGGGCAGCTTGAAAAGTACGCTAGGCATGTGTGTATGTGTACCCAAAATCCTAGCAGGAAGAAGAAATGGAGGAAAAAGAATTGTGGATGTGACCACACCCC
>NW_006159596.1:360751-373741 GCF_000334495.1 Tupaia belangeri chinensis
AAATAAATAAATAAATAAATAAATAAATAAATAAATAAATAAATAAATAAATAAATAAATAAATAAATAAATAAATAAATAAATGCATGTGCCCCTGGCAATTAATTTTTTAAAAAAATTTTAAATAAGGAAATACTATCTTGGAGCCAGCAGGTGGTGATTAAGGTGCTGAATTCCCACATGGCCAACTGTGGTTTTTGAGGCCTGGACCAGCAGCTTGAAAAATCACAGCAAATAACTAACTAAATAAATGTTAAAAAAATTAGAAAAAATAAGCGAACGCTGTCGTCAGAGTGAGCTAAATCCACACTGTAGGGAGAGTTCCTTGCTGCTGCTTGGCCCCATGTCCCAGTAGCCTGGCCTGCGTCTCTCTTCCCTCCTCTGCCCATGCCCCAGTAGCCTGGCCTGCGTCGCTCTTCCCTCCTCTGCCCATGCCCCAGTAGCCTGGCCTGCGTCGCTCTTCCCTCCTCTGCCCATGCCCCAGTAGCCTGGCCTGCGTCGCTCTTCCCTCCTCTGCCCATGCCCCAGTAGCCTGGCCTGCGTCGCTCTTCCCTCCTCTGCCCATGCCCCAGTAGCCTGGCCTGCGTCGCTCTTCCCTCCTCTGCCCATGCCCCAGTAGCCTGGCCTGCGTCGCTCTTCCCTCCTCTGCCCATGCCCCAGTAGCCTGGCCTGCGTCGCTCTTCCCTCCTCTGCCCATGCCCCAGTAGCCTGGCCTGCGTCGCTCTTCCCTCCTCTGCCCATGCCCCAGTAGCCTGGCCTGCGTCGCTCTTCCCTCCTCTGCCCATGCCCCAGTAGCCTGGCCTGCGTCGCTCTTCCCTCCTCTGCCCATGCCCCAGTAGCCTGGCCTGCGTCGCTCTTCCCTCCTCTGCCCATGCCCCAGTAGCCTGGCCTGCGTCGCTCTTCCCTCCTCTGCCCATGCCCCAGTAGCCTGGCCTGCGTCGCTCTTCCCTCCTCTGCCCATGCCCCAGTAGCCTGGCCTGCGTCTCTCTTCCCTCCTCTGCTCACAGCTCCTCTGTGGCTCGCGAAGCCATTCCTTTGCTGGGTGACAAGGCAAGGCCTGGGGCCCGAGGGCCAGCCACCCATCTCTCTCCTGGGTGGAGCTTAACAGGATTGAGGTGAGGCCCACACCCACGTGTCATGCCTCACTTTCACTCACTCTGCCCTGGGTTCGAGAAACTGGCAGTGTCCACAGGCTACACTTGCTTCTGCCCTCTCCAGGAATTTCCTCCAGGCAGGGGACCACCCTGCCCCAGGGGGACACCAAAGATTTCCCTCTGGGTCTGAGGCTGGCCCATCTTTCAGTTCAGAGGGGAAGGAGCAGGGGCCCGTGCTGGCATGGGTATTACTCCACATCTGCCATAAGAAAACTCGAAGCTTGGTCTCTAACACCTCTGTCTGTTTCTCTTCTTTTCCTTTTAAAAAATGCTTACTTATTTCTTCTGTGAGGAAGAGAGACAGACAGGCACCTGCAACAGCGTCTTCACGCCACAACACACCCCCAGTCTCAGCCAGCTTGATCCTGGGCATGTGTGTGTGTCCGGCATGCTCAGAGGGATCCCAGGAAGTCAACCCGGGACCTTTCTCATGTCGGTCCCGTTGCATTACTGCTATGCCATTGTCTGGCCCTTCTATCCCTCCCCTTTTAAATAATTATTTAATTTTATTTATTTATTTATTATTTTTATTATTTTAACCACAATGAGGGGGAGAAAATAAGAAAGCAAGCCGCTAGGTCCAGGACTCAAACCATGGTCAGTCATGTGGGAGTCCATCATCTTAACCACCATGCCACTTGCTGGCCTTGGCCCCTCTACTTCTTAAGTGTCCAGAGAGCAAAGAGTATGATGTCCTCTGCATGGCCCAGAGCTCTAAAGCAGGTGCCACCACCCAGATGAAAAGCTGTTGAAAGCTGCTGACTCCCCAGTGCCTCCTCCCCACGGCAGTCTTCTCTTAGTATTCGGTAAGATGATAATTAAGTCCACAGGCTCCTATGTAATGGCATCTTAAGGTTTCAAAAGGCCTTTTCCTTTTAAAAATGCTTACTTATTTCTTCTGTGAGGAAGAGAGACAGACAGGCACCTGCAACAGCGTCTTCACGCCACAACACACCCCCAGTCTCAGCCAGCTTGATCCTGGGCATGTGTGTGTGTCCGGCATGCTCAGAGGGATCCCAGGAAGTCAACCCGGGACCTTTCTCATGTCGGTCCCGTTGCATTACTGCTATGCCATTGTCTGGCCCTTCTATCCCTCCCCTTTTAAATAATTATTTAATTTTATTTATTTATTTATTATTTTTATTATTTTAACCACAATGAGGGGGAGAAAATAAGAAAGCAAGCCGCTAGGTCCAGGATTCAAACCATGGTCAGTCATGTGGGAGTCCATCATCTTAACCACCATGCCACTTGCTGGCCTTGGCCCCTCTACTTCTTAAGTGTCCAGAGAGCAAAGAGTATGATGTCCTCTGCATGGCCCAGAGCTCTAAAGCAGGTGCCACCACCCAGATGAAAAGCTGTTGAAAGCTGCTGACTCCCCAGTGCCTCCTCCCCACGGCAGTCTTCTCTTAGTATTCGGTAAGATGATAATTAAGTCCACAGGCTCCTATGTAATGGCATCTTAAGGTTTCAAAAGGCAGCTACAGAGATCAGTATGTGGCACAATGGCTACATTACTAAACTCCCACATAGTTGGCCCCAGTTCAAGTCTCAGACCCAGCAGCTAAATCTCACACTGGGCACAAGTGCATGTGTGCCTAAAATCCTGAGAGGAGAATGGAGGAGAAGGGATTGTGGCATGGCCATCCCTCGGGGAGTAGTTTCTTGATTTCTAACTCCCTTTCTCTGCCTCTCCAGCAAGCACATGTGCCCTATAGCAAAAATCTCTTTTAAAAAAAATAAAATAAACAAGGCAGCTACGTTGTAGGAGGCGAATCTTACAGCATCTTTGATCTCACCTGGAGACTTTATCTGAGCAGTCACAGGTGAGACGACAGGAAGTGGAGAATCTGGTTACCCAAGTACCCCGCATCTTTGCCGTCCCCTACCCACGTAGAGCTCCACTTCCCCTGACTTCAAGATGCCCTGGCACAGCGGCAGCCCCGCTGGGTAGTGAGATGCTCTTGTTGGCTACATGTGGGGCCAAGATTCAGTCTTGTGAGACTAAGTCCCTCTACCACTTCCTGCCCTCTGCTGGCCTATCCATGGATCCTACTAAGAAAATGCGTAAAGGCTTTGGTAATTCTTTATTTTTTTTTAATTTAAGAAAGGTTTTTGCTATAGGGTATATGGACTTGCTGGAGAGACAGAGAGAAGGTGAGAAATCATCTCCCTGGGGGATGGCCACACTGCAATCCCTTCTCATCCCTTCTCCTCCTAGGACTTTGGATATGCATGTACAAGTGCCCCGTGTGAGTTTCAAGCCACTGGGTCTGGGACTTGAACTGAGGTGGGCCATGTGGGAGTCCAGCACCTTAACAACTATGTCACCTGCTGGGCCCAGCTTTGGAAATTCTTAAAAAAGATTTAAAATATTTTTTCCTTATTCCTTGTTCCTAGAGTAATTTTTTTTTTTTTTAAGGTTTTTGCCATAAGGCATGCGTGCTTTCTAGAGAGACAGAAAAAGAGAGAGGGAAAGTGAAAAATCACCCCTGTGGGGAGACAGCCACACTGCAGTCCCTTCTCCTTCATTCTCCTCTCAGGATTCTGGGCTTGCGTATACATGTACCTGGTGTGATTTTCAAGCCTCTGAGTTCAGGACTTGAACCACGGTCCACCATGTGGGAGTCCAGCACCCTAAGCACCGCACCACCTCCTGGTCCCTGAATGTAGTTTATTTTTTAAGAACAGTGTATGTGGCATAGCGGGGAGGGGGCTGTCCTCCGCAGTGTTGAAGCCAGATGGGAGAGTCCCAGGTTTGTGCCCTGAGGTCTCCTGCACGCGTCAGGTGCCTGAGTGTGAGCTCGTGATCCTGGCCACGGGGGCTGGAGACCCAGCTGGAGTCTACTCTCGCTCACACTCCCTCTCTCGCTCACACTCCCTCTCTCGTGGAGGAAACAGGTGGATACATTTCAAAATAATAACAAAGAACAGTAATGCATAAGCAGATTTGGCAAGGACTACTTTTTTCCTTATGCATGTTACAGATCATTTGTTTCTATTAATACTTTTTAATCATAAGACAGGCTTCAGAGTAAGAAAAGAAATGCATTTTTGGGGCCAGTGGCTGGTGTAGTGGTTAAGGTGCTGGATCCCACATGGCTGACTGGTTCGAGTTCTGGACCTGGAGACTTGAAACTCACACTGGGCACGTGTTTGTGCTGAAAATCCCAGGGAGAGAATGGAGAAGGGACTGTGGTGTGGCCATCTCCCCTGGGGAAGGGGGGAGAGGGTGATTTCTCACTTTCTATCTCTCTGTCTCTCTGGTGACCACATGCACCCCATAGCAAAAATCTCTCTCTTAAAAAAAAAAAGCATTTTGACTTAAGTTCTGGACTAAATAAAATATTTTCTAAGGTCTATTTTCTGAAACATTTTCTGGAAATTCACTAACAACAGATGGGATATTTGAAATGCAGGCGCAAATTAGAGCATTAATTCCTGACCGTGAGTTTTGCCATCTTTCTGCACTAATAAATTCCAGAAATCAAACAAGAGAATTTTGATCCCCTTAGTATAAGCGATATACACCATAAGGCACCTTAAAAGGTAGTGAGTGGTATTATTAATATAAAATCAAGCCGTAATCATGTAGTAATTCCAAAAAGATTGGAAATTATTGGATTAGTTCTGACATGAGAAACAGTAAAATAGCAACAATGGAATATTCCACCATCTCTTCGTATGTGCCAAGAGAATGAAAGGCAATATTTCTGCCTTTATTACTGGGACAAGAAAACCGATTTGTCCCCATTTGTTTTAATCACGATTAATCATTCCTTTCCAAAACAATTCTGAAAAATAATTAATGGTAGATCCAAGGATAACGACCGAAGTCAACAGTGAGTTAACAGTGAGAGACATTCCTGGCTTCTCGGCTTTGCAAGTTCTAACTTGTGAAGAGTCAAAGCGTGGCCTTAGAACAGGTCACTCTCCGGCACAGGGAACCGTCGTATAAGGCTTACTGGGTAATATATCCAGCACACTCCATGCCGGAGGTTGTCTTTATATTGCCCCTTGAAGATCAGTCTCCCATCCGTGTCGTACTCCTGGGCCGGACCGTTCAGCTCTCCGTCCACATACGTGCCCTGGAGGACTCCCCCGTCCTCGTAGGTGTAAACTCCCTGGCCCTGCAGTGCGTCGTCCACATAGTACCCCTCCAGGGTGCTGCGAGAAGAGAGAACAGAAAGGCGCCATCAGAACACGACTCAATGCTCTTCAAAGAGAGGATGGACAAGGGAGACGAACAAAACACAATTGTGATCCAGTTCTGTGGACAGCATGCTGGCTGGTGGAGCTGGAAGCCACGTGCCGACCATGTTCCGAGTCCCCAGCTGATTGGCCTGAAAACACTTGGTGCACACGTGTGCCCAAGATCCTGGCAGGCTGGAGGATGGGAAAAAAGGGATTGCAATGTGACTGAGTCCCGTGAAGGGTGCTTCTCTCACTATCTCATGCAAGCGGACGTGCTCTATCATGATTTAAGAACAAAAGAAGAGGGAACCAACAGATGGCGTAATGCTTATGTTACTGGACTCTCATGTAGTTCCATTCAGTCGTGGTTCAAATCCGGGACCCAGCAACTTAAAACTCACTCTGAACATGTGTATGTACATGTCCAAAATCCCAAGAGGAGACTGGAGGAGAAGGGACTGCAGCATGGCCGACCCCCTGCGTGGGGAGGAGGTGATTTCCCGCTTTCTGTCTCTGTCTCTTTCTGTCTCTCTAGTGAGTGCACATGCCTATAGCAAAAAATCTCTTTCTAAAAAAGAATAAAAATGTCACAATCGTACAGGAGAGACTGTTACTGGCACAACATGCACCGAGGCAGGTGGGATGCAGAAGGGGCTGTGGGAACTGAGGTGGCTGCACCTGACTGCCTGGTAAAGTCGTGTTTTACTTTAACGCGTGAGAATAGTCTATAATTATGAAATGAAAAGCCAGGCTAAATAACCATAGCCTCTGCTCACATCGTAATTACACTATTTGTAGTCTCCCAAGGAGATAAATAGTTCTCATTCAGTTCTGTTTGTACTATCAGTGACAAATAGGCTTACTAAATGCGTGAAGAGACTAAAGTACACTTTAGTACAACCCTTGCATAAATAATCAAAATTCTAAATCAGCGAGGTTGGAATTAATGAGATTCAACTGTCATTAGACTCCTACAATTAAAAAATAAAAAGCCACGGTGAAGGATAACTAATCAACCGACATAATGATGCGATATAGTGTGCAAAAAAGTATTTAGTCATTTATCTTCATTTTCAAGATCCAAGCTAAAATACAGGGTTTCTAGTGAAGTTTGAATTTCTGATCAACAGTAAATAGTGTTTTAGTCTAAGTCCCTAATAGAGAATGGGACATACTTATCCTGTTTATCTGAACTTCCAGGGCCAGCCCTCTATGCCCTAGGGGTAAATGCAGCTGATTACAGTTCGAATCTCAGCCCCAGCAGCTTGAAAAACATACCGAGTATGTGTGCCCCAGGTCAAAATGGAAGAGAGAGGATTGCAGTGTGGCCACGCCCTGTTGGGAATTGCTTCCTCGCTTTTCCTCTCTGTCTCTTTCTGGCAAGTGTACACATAGTCCTCTGGTAATTAAAAAACAAATCCAATTACCTGGCTGTTTATTTCCTGACCTTGGCAACCCTACTGACTTTGGGTTATCAGCAGTATTCAAACATTCCTGCATGTATTTGGGTGAAGTTATTCTCTGTCAGACTAATCTGCTAAGATTTCTCAGGTTCTTTAGGCCAGTTAAAAAGAATACAGTCTTTGGGGCCAGCAGGTGGCATAGTGGCTAAAGATGCTGGATTCTCACAGGGCCGATTGCGGTTGAGTCCTGAACCTGGTGTCTTGCTTTCCCTTTCTTTCTCTCTATGGTCAAATTTTAAAAAACAGAACAAAACAAAATAAAAACCGAGAAGAACAAATGGAATTAAATAAATAATTTTAAAAAAAAAACAGAACAAAACAAAATTAAAACCAAGAAGAACAAATGGAATTAAATAAATAATTTTTAAAAATTTTTCAAAATTAAAAAACATAATATGGTCTTGTACCTTTTCCTCCTAACCCTATTTAGTGACTTGTCCTTTCAAAATTAGAAAACATAATATGGTCTCGTACGTTTTCCTCCTAACCCTATTTAGTGACTTGTCCCACCCTTCCTAAGCAGTGGGACCCATCCCCATATCTCTCTACTGTAATACTAAATCAAACTACTTCTCTCTCAGCCCAACTGACTTACAGAACACAGATGCAAATTCTTAGGGCATTGAAGAGCAAATCATTTTTTTTTTTTTAAGAGAGATTTTTGCTATAGGGCATGTGTGCTCACTGGATTGAGAGAAAGAGATAGAGAAACAGAAAGAGAAATCACTGCCCATGGGGATAGCTGTGGCGCAATCCCCTTCTCTCTGGATTTTGGGCATGCACACACATGTGCCTAGTGTGAGTTTCAAGCCTCTTGATCTGGGATTCGAACCATGGTTGGCCATGTGAGAGTCCAGCTTCATAACCATTATGCCATCTGCTGGTCCCAAAGACTAAATTTTTTTTTTTGGAGAGGTTTTTGCTATAGGGCGCATGCACTCACCAAACAGATAGAGAGAGACAGAGAGACAGAAAGCGAGAAATCACCCCCCAGGGGGGATGGCCACGTTGCAATCCCTTCTCCTCCATTCTCCTCTCGGGATCTTGGGTATGCATGTACACGCACCCGGCGTGACTTTAAGCCACTGGGTCCGGGACTCGAACTGCGGTCGACTATGTGGGAGTCCACCGACATAGCCACCACACTAACTGTTGGTCCCCCAAAGACTAAATCTTAATGCAGTATTTTTCCAGTATTTGCCCAAGGGTAGCTCAACTTTCTTGGTAAATTTTCTTTCTTTTTAAAAAAAGATTATTTAATTTTATTTATTATTACTTTAAAATTTGCTATAGAGCATGTGTACTCACAAGAGCAAGAAAGTAAGAAAGTAAGCCACCAAGTCTGGGACTTGAACTGGGGTTAGCCATGTGGTAGTTCAGTATCTTAACCATCCTACCACCTACTGGCATCTCTCTCTTTATTTTCAATAATTCTTTATTTAATTTTACTTATTCATTCATTTTATTTTAATTTGACCAGAGAGACACACACTGAGAAAAAGAGAGAGAGAGGGAAAGTGTGAAAGCAAGCTACCAGGTCTGGGACCCAAACTGTGGTTGGCCATGTGGGAGTGTCCAGCGCCTTAACCACCATGCCACCTGCTAGTCCTGGCCTCTTTTTTCTAATGAGAGAGAGAGAGAAAGAGTGAAACACATATGGGGGAGGAAGGGAGAGATTTTTTTTTTTTTTGGACAGAGTCTTGCCATGTGGAGACCCTGTCTGTCTCAGCCTCCCAGCGAGCTAAGACCACAGATGCATGCCACTGCTCTGGTCTTACACAGGTTGGGCCAGGAACCAAACTTGGGCCTCTCATGTGGCCCCAGTCGTCACAACGGGGCACCCTCCTGCTTGCGCCACTGCAGCTGAGCCCTTGGTAGCTTTCTATGTTAACTTAGAAGGAATCTACTTGCAAGAGGAGCATATTAGGTCTGGCCTCATGGCCTGATGGTCAAGAGAGCTGGGTTCCACATGGCCAAATACAGTTCAGATCCTGGCCCAATGGCTTGAAAACCACACCACATGCCTGTGGGGGTGTTGTGCACCAAATCCTGACAAGGTGGGGAATAGAGGTGAGTGGCTCTGGCATGACCATGCCCCTCTTTCTGTCTCTCTGGCAAGTGCAGGTGCCCACTGGCAATTAAAAAAGCAATAAAAGAGCATGTCATACACATGAACTGGGTTTCCCCAGACAATAAAAATGATGTCTTTGATGGGGCCAGCAGGTAACATGGTAGTTAAGGCTCTGGATTCCCACAT
Source organism: Tupaia belangeri chinensis (assembly GCF_000334495.1). NCBI lineage: Eukaryota > Metazoa > Chordata > Mammalia > Scandentia > Tupaiidae > Tupaia > Tupaia belangeri. Next base: position 369,820 of record NW_006159596.1, read on the forward strand.
GGCTGACCACAGTTCAAGTCCCAGACCCGGCGGCTTGAAGATTACACTGAACACATGTAAGTGTTGTGGCTAGAATTTCAAGAGGAGAATGGAGGAGAGGAGATTGCAGTGTGGCCATCCACCCCCCCCCCGGGGGGGGGGGTTTCTCACTTTCCTTCTCTCTGTCTCTCTTCCTCTTCAGTAAGCATACACACACCCTGTGGTAAAAACCTTAAAAAAAAAAAAAAAAAAAGCTTTTGAAATCCTTTGTCATTGAGAAAATAAAATGTAAATTTCTTAGACTGGCAATCAAGACACCACCTGTCCTAGGGCCAGCAGGTGGCATGGTGGTTAAGAGCACTGGACTCCTACATGGCTGACCATGGTTCGTGTCCTGGACCTGGCAGCTTGCCTTCTCACTCTCCCCCCTTCTTGTTCATTCACTCTGTCCCTCTCTGGTCAAATTAAAATAAATAAATAAAGTTCATTAAATAATTCTTAAAAAAAAAAAAAAAGACATTACCTTTCGTTTTAACTTTTTTTAAAAAAATAATTATTTATTTAATTTTATTTATTCGTTCATTTTATCTTAATTTGACCAGCATGAGAGAGAGAGAGAGAGAAAGCAAGCCTCCAGGTCTCCAACCATGGTCAGCCATGTGGGAGTGTCCAGCACCTTAACCACCACGCAACCTGCTGCTGGTCCCCCCTTTTAACTTTTCCGGAGGAGGCTGTCAAACCATGGACTGCTTCCTGTTTTTATAAATGAAGTTTTATTGAAACACAGCTGTGTCCATTCCTTTCGGTATCACCCATGGCTTCTCATAGTCCAGCAGAGACCCTCCGTGGCCCATAGAGCCCCAGTTTGACTGTCTCACCCTACACAAGCCAAGTTTGCTGATTCCTGTTCAAGGGCCCTCTGCCCACAGGAGCTTACTCTCCGGCTTTTCTGTATCTGAGCTTCCACACTGTTTTCTCTTAAAGTGCATGTGAATAAGCCTTCTAAATCTCCGAGGATACAGTCAAGATAAAAAGCTTGGGGTCACATTTTCTGCCCAACCCCTTTTTTTTTCCATTAAAAAAAAAAATAACATTCGAGGGACCAGCAGTTAGCGTAATGGCTATGTTGCTGGATTCCCATGTAGTTGACCATGGTTCGAGTCCTGGACCTGGTGGCTTAAACTCAAGTCAGGCGCATGTGAGTGCGTGCCCAAGATCCTGAGAGGAGAATGGAGGAGAAAGGATTGCAGTGTGGTCATCCCCCCTGGGGGGTGATTTCTCGTTTTCTGTCTCTCTGTGTCTCTCTGTCTTTCTGGTGAGCACATGCCCCTATAGCAAAAACCTCTCCAAAAAAATAAAAAAAAAAAAGAAAAATCACACTGGACCTGTGTGTGTGTATGTGCGTGCGTGTGTGTGTGTGCACATGTATCCAAAGTCTTGAGAGGAGAATAGAGAAGGGATTGCTGTGTTGGTGTGGCCATCCCCTGGGGAGTAATTTCTCTCTCTCTCTCTCTCTCTCTCTCTCTTTCTCTCTCCAGTGAGTTCATATGCCCTATAGAAAACTAAAAAATTTTTAAAAAGTAATATGCGTGGGGGCCAGCAGATGGAATGGTGGTTAAGGGTGCTGAACTCCCACATGGCCAACTGCGGTTTGAGTCTTGGACCTGGTGGCTTGTTTTCTCACTTTCCCCCTCTCCTCTCTCTCTCTCTCACTCTGTCTCTTTCTGGTCAAATTAAAAACAAGTAAATAAGTAAAGTTAAATAATTCTTTTTTAAAAAAGTAATATGGGTTCATTGTAAAATTTAAAAAATTAATGGAGCATTACGAAGAAGTAGAAAGTAGAAATTTCCAGTTTCCTTGCTCAACTTGGCATGTATAATAGAAGTCAAGCCTTTTTACAGTTTACACGTCATTTGTTTCCCCACCTTCTGTTTTTGTTTTAACAACAATGAGATCATACCATGTACAGTGTTCTTTCTGTATTTTCTTACATTCCTTTTTAACATCTTGGCAGATTCTTTAACATGTTAAGAAATTAAAATAATGGCCTTTCAGTTGTTTGATTTTTTTCTGGCACCAGAATCTGAATCAAACAACTAGAAAATGTAGAGGAAATTAAGACATCAATTTTAATTAAGTTTCTTTCTTTGCATATACACAGGCCATTTTTTAAAGCTGTTTTATCTATACTGTTATACTTAGAGTTAAATTTCTAGTAAAAAAAATTAAATGAGAAAATATAACTTACAAAGAAATGAAGGGCCAGCTGGTGGCATGGTGGTTAAGGCAGCTGGATCGCACATGGACAACTGCACGGTTCAAGTCCCAGACCTGATGGCTTGAAAAACATGCCAGATGCATGTGTGCAAATGCCCCAAATCCCAAGAGGAGAATGGGAGAGAAGGGACTGAGCATGACCATCCCATCTGGGGAGTGCTTTTTTGCTTTCTCTGTCTCCAGTAAGTACACATGCACTATGGCAAACTCGGAAAAAACAAACAAAAAACAGTTTTACAATTGTTTACTTAAACTGATACATCTGCATTTTATTCAAATATTACTGAATTTTCATTTAAAAAATTCCATTGAGTATTTTTTCTTAAAATTATTTAATTTTATTATTATTTTAAAATTTGCTATAGGGCATATGCACTCATCAGAGAGATCGAGAGAGAGAGAGAGACAAAGACAAAGTGAGAAAGCAAGTTGTCAGGTCCAGGACTTGAACTACAGTCAGCCATGTGACAGTCCAGTGCCTTAACCACCACACCACTTTTTGGTCCCAGCTCTTTAGTATCTTTTATACAAAAGTATTTTGAGGGACTTAGCATTTTTGACTTTTCCTCATGATTTTGAGATCTAGAAGGTGTTGGGATTTCCACCTTATGGAACTATATTCCGTTTCCTCCGCTGATTGTGTTCCCTTCCTTTGGTCAGATATAATAATAGAAGAACCAAGAAGGAAATTTAGAAATAAATGATTATTCAATGTTGACTTTCCATCTTTAACTAAATGAAATTGTGACTCCATATTGAAACATTGTTTTAGAAATTATTTTACATGACAATATGTATTATCACTTAAAATTATGCAAACTATATAAGGAAGAACAAGACCCCACCCATCTGCTAGAGCTATTTCCAACCAGAACATCAACGTCTTCCAAGGTACAAGAAGCAAGTTGGATGAAGTATTATAATCCTTCTGTGCAATCTACTGTATTCGCTTCAGTTTTGTATTTTTTTTAACCCTTTAATGGAAGAACTACAAGTCTACAGGATCTCATTATTATAAAGGTTCAAAATATCTGAATAGTAATTAGTGAAATTTAGTCTTGCCCTCTAAAAACAAATCCTAAGAAAACTTTCTGCTCTGGACTGAATACTTGTACCCTGCTCCAAAATTCACATTTTGAAATCCTAATTCTTGGAACCAGCAGTTGGTGTAATGGCTATGTCGCTGGACTTCCATGTAGTCGATCGTGGTTCAAGTCCTGGGCCTGGTGGCTTAAACTCATGCCCAGGGTGTGTGGACATGTCCAAGATCCCGTGAGGAGAATGGAGAAGGGACTGCGACATGGCCATCCCTCCTGGGGAGTGATTTCTCGCTTTCTGTCTCTCTATTTCTCTCTGTCTTTCTGGCAAGCACACATGTCCTATAGCAAAAACCTCACAAAAAAAGAAATCCTAATTCTCAATGTGATGGTATTAGGAGGTGGGACCTGATTAAGTCATGAGGGTAGATAGAGCTCTCTTAAATAGGATTAGTGCCCTTATTAAGAAGTTGCCAGAGGGAACCAGCAGTTAGCGTAATGGCTATGTTGCTGGACTCCCACGTAGTCGACTGTGGTTCGCGTCCCGGACCCAGTGGCTTAAACTCACACCAGGCACGTGTGCGTGCGTGCCCAAGATCCCGAGAGGAGAATGGAGAAGGGATTGCGG
>NW_006159596.1:375307-396565 GCF_000334495.1 Tupaia belangeri chinensis
TTTAAGCCCCCGGGTCCGGGACACGAACCGCGGTCGACTATGTGGGAGTCCAGCGACATAGCCATTACGCTAACTGCTGGTTCCCCCGATTTGCATATCTCTTTTGATAAAAGATATTGAAGAGATCATCATATGCTTTTTGGCTACTTTTATGTCTTCTATTGAGAGTTATCTGTTCAGCTCACCTGTCCAGTTTTAAATCAGATTATTATTATCATTATTATTTTTGTGAATGGGTTTCTCAAGTTTCCTGTATATTCTGGTTATTAATCCCTTATCTGAAGTATAGTTTACACATATTTCTTCCACTTGTAGGTGTTTATTATTTCTTTTGTCATGTCTAAGCTATTACATTGTCAGAAAACTCATGATATGTTTTTTGTGTTATTCTATGCAAAAATGCTTAATGGCTTTCTGATAACCCAATATTTAGCTTGATTCTACTTTTCTATTTTTGGAATTGTTGCTTTCTCTTGGATCCAAAATTTTCTAGAAATCTCAAAAACATTAATGAAAATAGTTATGTTTTTTTCCCGTGCTCTGCCCAGGACAGAAAAAACATTTAATAGATACAAGAATCTGAGATTCTTTGTGAATATGATATGTATAGTAATATCCTTGATTTGATTATCACACATTGCATGCATGCTTTGAAAAACCATATTGTACACCGTAAAGAAGTACATTACTAAGTATAAGTAAGAAATTGTAAAATAAAATTGTGGAAAGAAAGAATAATTGCCAAAACCTAAGTCTGAATAGCAATAGTTTGTCATGTAAGCTGATGCTCCATTAAAATAAAAGCTATTGAGTTACTGGAAAAGTCATAACATATTTTCTCTATGTTTCTCAAAGGTCATTTATTTATTGAGTTGTTGGAAAAGTCATGATGTGTATTTTTCTGCAAAAAAAGTGTCATGACTTTTCTGATGACTCAATATATAAAGAACAAAGATCAATCAGTGATATATTGCCCATTTTGTTCGATAACTTTTTGCCATCTTTCAGTGAGCTTCATAATTCCTCATTTGTAGAAGGACCTGTCTTTATCAGTGTAAAACTGAACAAGGTGCTGATTTACAGACTTATCTGAATTAAATGTGATACCATGCAAGGAATTTTGAAGAGAGCAAAACAAGTCTGATGGCGCAAGGTCAGGTGAGTATGGTGAGTGTGACAACACATCCAAACTCCAGTAATTTTTGATGGGTGATCAAACTTGTGTGCCGTGTCATGTTGGAACACAACTTTTTTACAGAGTTAACGAACTCTGGATGTTTCTGAATTATGGATTCATTCAAATTTTCTTGTTGCCAATAGTACACATTCAAGTTGATTAGTTCCCTGGTAGAAACTTGAAAAACACGACGCCTATAAAGTCCCACCACACTGAGAGCATAACCTTCCTCTGATGAATGTCTACTTTTGATGTCATTTGACAAATCATCACATTGAGATCAAGACTGTTTGCACACTACATTGATATAAACAATCCACTTCTCATCACTGATTATCTGTTGCTTCACAAACGGACCATTTTCCTCATGTTTAATGAGCATATTGCAGATGTTTATATCCGCCGACAAATAAGCTTCTTTGAGTTCACGAGAAACTCAAATACTCAGCTTGCTTATGTATCCCAGCTTCTTCAGGTGGTCATGAATGCTTGAGTGATGGATGTTCAATGTTTTTGAAACCTCGCTTGTCATATAACATGTATTCGACTTGATCAATGCCTTTATTTTGTCCTTATCAACCTTAGTGGGCTTCCCTGACTAAGAAGCATCATTGAGATAAAAATCACCAGCATGGAATTTTGTGAACCATTGTTGGCACTGACATTTTTGTAGAGCGTTGTCGTCATAAACTTTACACAACTTTTTACAAGCTTGATGTGCATTCTTCCCTTTATGGATGTAACACAGCAAAATACGGCGAAAATGTACAGTTCAGTCTTCCATCTACAACTTGTAAAATCTCCAAAACTCAACTGAGTCACTTCATTTTTTTAAATGTCAGCTGTCAAATGACATAGCAATAACATAGATGCAAATGACTCAAGTATGTCCAAAAATGAACTAGTGCCATCTGTTGCAAAAATGCGTCATGACTTTTCCAACAACCCAGTAGTTCAGCTTGTAACTCAAATAATTGCATCAGAGCTTTTTCTAGAGACAACTATTTTACTTCAATATGCAGAAGAAGTCCTTCCACAGATTGCTCATTTAGTCACATATCATGTTAAAAAAAATAGCTATGTTAATCTGGAAAAGGACTATTCTTTGAAAGTTTTTACAATATTTGACTCACCCTCAGATATTAAAATGACTTCTTGTCATATACCTTAGAAGGATTCTATGTAACTAGAGAGTGGTACGTTTCTCCTCAGTCTGTTTTTAGTAATCATAATGGGACACTTACACCCAAAGTGATGATATAATTGATTGTTGTGCATCTGTTGTAAGACATAACATTAATTTAATTATGGACACAACCAATAAACAGTATTTATTGAATGACACTGCTGGATGGTGGGAATAGAAAGATACATAATATGTGGTTAAAGCAGTTTTAACTATATATTTATTTAATCTTTAAAATATTGAATATATAAAATAATACAATATAAAATGCAAAGTTATGTTGTAGAGTAATTCACAGAATCAGTTTTAAGTTTAGAATTACCAGGTTCAAATTCCAGCTCAGTTCCCTGCTGATATAAGGGCTTAGATGAGCTAGTTTCTTGAAGCTTTGGTTATCTTCTTTGTAAATGATGATAATAATATACCTGCTCCATAGGGCTTTTGTGAGGATTAAATGAAAAAATGTATGTAACTGCTTGACAAACACATAATAGGTGTTTAAAGTGTGTATTTTTGAAACTTTTTTCAAAGCTTGCTTGGTGCCTGAGTAGATTGCACCTCACTGGCAAAGCCAGGACACAGAGGTGTGCCGTGCTCTTACCAACCTTTTACCTCCCAGGGTGTATAACTCTTTCTCTGACCTTTTTGACGTCCAGCCTATTGGAGCTTGCTAGCTACCTTCTGATGGATGTTTTCAATTTTGACTGCTTTCCTGGATTTCTATAATGGGTATTACCAGAATATTTATAATCTGCATCTTCCCAGGTTCTTTGGGGAATTAAAGTAAGTATACCATGAAAAACTTCCCTAGTAAGGCAGACATAAGGCCACGGTTTGAGTCCTGGACCTGGTGGCTTGCTTTCTCCCTGTTTCTTTCTCTCTCTCTGTCCCTCTCTGGTCAAATTAAAAACAAGTAAATAAGTAAAGTTAAATAATTCTTTTTTAAAAAAGTAATATGGGTTCATTGTAAAATTTAAAAAATTAATGGAGCATTACGAAGAAGTAGAAAGTAGAAATTTCCAGTTTCCTTGCTCAACTTGGCATGTATAATAGAAGTCAAGCCTTTTTACAGTTTACACGTCATTTGTTTCCCCACCTTCTGTTTTTGTTTTAACAACAATGAGATCATACCATGTACAGTGTTCTTTCTGTATTTTCTTACATTCCTTTTTAACATCTTGGCAGATTCTTTAACATGTTAAGAAATTAAAATAATGGCCTTTCAGTTGTTTGATTTTTTTCTGGCACCAGAATCTGAATCAAACAACTAGAAAATGTAGAGGAAATTAAGACATCAATTTTAATTAAATTTCTTTCTTTGTATATACACAGGCCATTTTTTAAAGCTGTTTTATCTATACTGTTATACTTAGAGTTAAATTTCTAGTAAAAAAAATTAAATGAGAAAATTTAACTTACAACGAAATCAAGGTTTGGTCCCAGTTTTTTAGTATCTTTTATACAAAAGTATTTTGAGGGACTTAGCATTTTTGTCTTTTCCTCATGATTTTGAGATCTAGAAGGTGTTGGGATTTCCACCTTATGGAACTATATTCCGTTTCCTCCGCTGATTGTGTTCCCTTCCTTTGGTCAGATATAATAATAGAAGAACCAAGAAGGAAATTTAGAAATAAATGATTATTCAATGTTGACTTTCCATCTTTAACTAAATGAAATTGTGACTCCATATTGAAACATTGTTTTAGAAATTATTTTACATGACAATATGTATTATCACTTAAAATTATGCAAACTATATAAGGAAGAACAAGACCCCACCCATCTGCTAGAGCTATTTCCAACCAGAACATCAACGTCTTCCAAGGTACAAGAAGCAAGTTGGATGAAGTATTATAATCCTTCTGTGCAATCTACTGTATTCGCTTCAGTTTTGTATTTTTTTTAACCCTTTAATGGAAGAACTACAAGTCTACAGGATCTCATTATTATAAAGGTTCAAAATATCTGAATAGTAATTAGTGAAATTTAGTCTTGCCCTCTAAAAACAAATCCTAAGAAAACTTTCTGCTCTGGACTGAATACTTGTACCCTGCTCCAAAATTCACATTTTGAAATCCTAATTCTTGGAACCAGCAGTTGGTGTAATGGCTATGTCGCTGGACTTCCATGTAGTCGATCGTGGTTCAAGTCCTGGGCCTGGTGGCTTAAACTCATGCCCAGGGTGTGTGGACATGTCCAAGATCCCGTGAGGAGAATGGAGAAGGGACTGCGACATGGCCATCCCTCCTGGGGAGTGATTTCTCGCTTTCTGTCTCTCTATTTCTCTCTGTCTTTCTGGCAAGCACACATGTCCTATAGCAAAAACCTCACAAAAAAAGAAATCCTAATTCTCAATGTGATGGTATTAGGAGGTGGGACCTGATTAAGTCATGAGGGTAGATAGAGCTCTCTTAAATAGGATTAGTGCCCTTATTAAGAAGTTGCCAGAGGGAACCAGCAGTTAGCGTAATGGCTATGTTGCTGGACTCCCACGTAGTCGACTGTGGTTCGCGTCCCGGACCCAGTGGCTTAAACTCACACCAGGCACGTGTGCGTGCGTGCCCAAGATCCCGAGAGGAGAATGGAGAAGGGATTGCGGAGTGACCATCCCCCCTGGGGGGTGATTTCTCGCTTTTTGTCTCTCTGTCTCTGTCTGTCTGGTGAGCGCACACGCCCTATAGCAAAAACCTCTCCAAAGAAAAAAGAAGTTGCCAGAGACCTTGCTTTTCTCTATTTTCTGCATGTGAGGATACAATATTGTTGTGCAAACCAGGAAGCAGATCCTCAGTACCAGATCTGCTAGCATTTTCGTCTTGGACTTCCTGGACTCCAGAACGGTGGGAAAATAATGTGTGGTGCTTAAGCTACCCAGTCTATAGAATGTGGTACAGTAGCCCAAACTAAGACTTGCCTATTGTTATCAACTGACAACAATAATAATAAAAGATAATAATAACAACAATAATCTATCCTTTCCCCTGAGCACCTACTAGGTGCCCTACACTCTATAGAGGCTTTCTCATTCCTTCACAATAACTGTGGGTCTAGGTGAAATTATCTCCACTTTATGAATGAGAAAACAGAGGTTCCGTGGCTGGAATAAGACTCTTGTACACTAATTTCTCAGGAGAGCTTTCTGCCAACCTACCAACCTCCTATCAAGTTACTCCTAAAGAAAGAACTGAATTCACCCAGGGCTTCTTATGATCTTTCACAATTACAGTTAATGAACAAAAGTAAAGTGAAAAGATGGAAGAAGGCAGTCAGGACCAGGCTGCTGCTTGCTTCTGGTGAGAAGAGGGTTGCGAAGCACTGAGAAGATCGGCTCTAGAACCGAACTCACCGTGGCTTGAATGTCGGCTCCAGTCCTTATTATAATAAGTAGGTGACCTCGGGCAAGTTCATTAGCCACTGTGTGCCTTAGGAGCTTCATCTGATATTATAAAACCTACTTCACAGAGTGCTAGGAGGGCGATATGGCCAGTATTGAACAAATGGTAGCTATTCAGGTACCTATTTCGTTTCCACTTCCTTTCTTCTGCATGCTATGATTATTTTTGCCTTCATCAGAACTGTTTGTTAGAATATAGATGAATATAGGGGACCATGGTGGCATGGGGGTTAAGGCACTAGACACTCCCACATGGCCCACCATGGTTCAAGTCCTGGACCTGATGGCTTCCTTTCTTGCGTTCCTGCTCTTTCTCTTCGTCTCTTTCTGGTCAAATTTAAATAAATAAATACATACATCAAAATAAAGAAATAATTCTTTAAAAAATATTTTTAAAAATACAGATGAATATATTTGTAGATCTGGTTCCAACAAAAGCTGGATGACTGTCAGGAACAGAGAGGAACTTTTGCCTTGTGTAGGAGGTTGGAAGACATGACTTCAGAAGTCCATTCCAACTCCCATTTCTCTGAAATGTGACCAAGCACTTTTTTTGGTCCTTTGTTTTCTTTACGATAGAAAGTGTGTGTGCAAGCACATGAGTGAGAGAGAAGCACACTAACTAGAGTTTTATCACAACCCGATCCTTTTTCCACACTCACCAGCTCATCAGGATTGTGGGCGCCATCACGCATACAGCGTTTCAGGTCTCCCCAGGGATTCAGTCCCACAGCACTGCGATTCAGTTTACTAACAACTGTACCACCAGGCTGGGCCTGACCAAGTACTTTCTTCTTTGTTTTCTTTTCTTTTTTAAAAAAATAATTATTTTTTTTAACTTATTTATGTACTTATTTATTATTATTCATTTATTTTTAAATTTGACCAGAGAGAGAGAGAGAGGGAAAGTGAGAAAGCAAGCTGCCAGATACAGGACTCGAACCATGATTGACCATGTGGGAGTCCAGTGCCCTTAACCACTACACCACCTGCCAGCCCCCCAAGCACTTTCTAAAAACCAAATGCAAGAAATCCTGCGTGGACATTTTCCCACGTGGAAAACGTTAGTCTGGATTCTCAGGGCTCTTCAGACAGGACTTCATGAAGGTTATTGGCCACCGATAAACTACAGGGAGCCCTCATGGCTGGACACATCAATTGTAGCCAATCAACATCAGGAAATGACTCGGGCACAGGAGAGTGAGTCACAGAGCAGTAAATACTTTGAAATCTAATTGGCATGTCAAGGAAACGCATCAACAATGTCAAAAAACTAAACAACAAAAACCAACCAAATGAATGATCTCATCTTTATCCTGCAATCAGGCTAAAACTCACATCACTTTTTAATAATCCACAGCCCCCGAGAAACCAATCTGCATTAAAACACCTCTTTTTTGCTACCATTCTAGGGTCGTGAGAGGAATTGGCTTCAGGTCCATAGATCTCGGTGGAAACGAGAACAATGAAAAAAAATACATTAAAAGAAATATCTAGAACTGAGGAGAAGTATAAAAATCAGGGACATGTATATCAAAGTGTTTTGAACACTAAATATCTTCACAATATCCACAGTACTCCATCCAGTCTACTAGTGCCAGACAGACTCTAGTTCATACCAGCAGAGCCTCGAGATACCAAGATTCCTGGTGCTAGCTGGTGATGTGGCGCTTGAGGCAGCTGGATCCCACATGGCTGACTGCATTGGTTCGAGTCCCAAACCTGGCGACTTGAAAAATATACTGGGTGTGTGCATGTGCGTGTCCAAAATCCCAGGAGGAGAAGGGACTATGGCATGTTGGAGAGCGCTGGTGGGGCTGATTTTTCACTTTTCCCCTCTCTCTTTCTTTTTCTCCCTGGTGACTACATGGGCCGTATAGTAACATGGAATTTAAAAAATTCCAAGTTCCCTTTTGTGTTCTGCATAAATTCCTTTATCTCAAGATCAGTCCACATTGAGAAGTCCTGACTACTTAACCTTAGGACAATTTTCTTCTTTCCTTTTAAAAGGGGTAAAAGTGGAAAATAGTAGAAAACAAGGTTAATCTTCTCATTTGTGGGATAAGCCTTCTGGTAAACCATCAGTGGTTTCACTTTAGGTTCTGACTTCTAGCAACTTAGCTCTTTTTGTTTTACACATTGTCATGAATGAGAGTTTCTTTTTTTTTTTTTTTTAATGAGAGAGATTTTTGCTACAGGGCATATATGCTCTCCAGAGAGACAGAAAGCAAGAAATCACCCCCCTACCAAGGGGGACAGTCACACTGTAATCCCTTCTCCTCCACTTTCCTCTCATCAGGATCTTGGACATGCACACACATGTGCCTGGTGGGTCCAGGATTCGAACTGAGGTTGACTACGTGGGAGTCAACCGATGTAACTATTACACCATCTGTTGGTCCCATGTCTTAATTATGATCTCAAAACGAGAAAATATTCTGATTCTGCGACAGTAGGGAACATGTTAAAATAAATGTACATTTTGGTCATTTAAGCCGATTTGAAAATGGCTGTTTTCTGTATTTTACCTTGAATATGTTTAATTAAGATGCTCAAGTTCTCTGCCAACAGGGGTTACCTCTAGGACATGGGGTAGGGGTAAAAAAAGGAGGGGAACTCCTTTCACTTCTTACATTTCTATATTTATTGAGTTTTATTCCACTAAGCAGTTACTATATTTGAAACTTAAGATATTCTGCTCCTATTTAGGGACTTGGTTAAAAGTACTTAACAGGGCTGGAGCCAGCAGGTGGCTTAGTGGTTAAGGCGTTGGGCTCCTACATGGCCAACTGCAGTTCAAGTCCTGGGCCTCACGGAAGGCGTGTGTGCATGTGTGCCCAAAATCCCAAGAGGAGAATGGAGGAGAAGGGATTATGGTGTGGCCAACCCCTGCAGAGGGGTGATTTCTCACTCCTTTCTTTAAAAAAAAAAAAAAAAAAGAAAGAAACCTTAATGTTGCCATTTCTCCTGGTCGTCTGGCTTGTTAGAATTTTCATTCAAGTTTGCAATATTCCGTCAAATGAAAAATTGATTCTAGACTTTTCTTGATGCAATTGTGTATTTGTTTGAACCTGTCTCATGAATCACACACCGGAGTTTAAGTTTTATAAGAGACTAGGACACACTGGGCCAAAACCTTTTGGTATTACACTGTGTGATTTTCCTTTTCTCTTTGCAAACGAGTTTGTGCAATTGCAGACAAACCCTCTGATGGGGACACAAACCAGTACTACAGGTTTGAACACTTTCTCTTTACCTTTTTTTAACTGCCAGAGGGCATGCGCATTCCCCCAGAGACAGAGCAAGGGAGAGGTGAAAACACTTCACAATGGGAGGTGCTCATGCTTCAACCTTTCCCCTCCATTTCTCATCCTGTCAGGATTTGGGGTACCTGCACGCGTGCCTGGAGTGTTTTTCAAGCTACCACGGCCAGGATTTGAACCACAGTCAACCACATGAGATCCAGCTCCCTTAACCATGAGGCCCTGGGACTGGTCCTGAACAACGTTCTTTAACAGATAGTTCGTATTTTCTTCCTTGCTATTTCAAAACCTTGATTTCAGCCTCTTCGGGGAATTTTCTTCAGCTCCAAGTCACCTTGACAGACAGTAAAGGCACAGGGTTCTCACTTAATTTTACCCAAACGAGATGGCGGGCCCCGCAGGTAGCATAGGGTTCTCACAAACGAGATGGCGGGCCCCGCAGGTAGCATAGTGGTTAAGGTGCTAGACTGCCACATTGCCAAATGTGGTTTGAGTCCTGGATCTGGTGGTTTAAAAATCATGCCAGGTGCATGTGTATACGTGCCCAAAATCCCAGTAGGAGAATGGAGGAGAAGAGACTGCGACACGGCCATCCCCCCAGAGGGGAGAATTTCTCACTTTCCCTCTCTCTATTGCTGTGGAGAGCACATGTGCCCTATGGCAAAAAATCTTAAAAAAAAAAAAATAAAATTAGGTATGGTAATAGGGAAAAAAATTAATAGGAGGGCATAAATAAAGGTGCTACTTCATGGAGAAACAACTGATTTCCCACAACCAAATCCATATCCCCCATGGGGAGGCCCAACATTGGGTTGTCGGGGAAGTCATGCCACATTTTTGCATAGAAAAATATGTTATGATTTCCCTAGCAGCCTAATGAATTCCATAGCCTTTTTTTTTTTCAGGCATAAGACTGTCTCACTAATTTCTACAGCAAGCCTTTTTACTTTTTATCAGATATGTCATAACAATGATCAAACTTGAGCCTGAGAAAGACGACATGAGATCCATGTCACCACCCGTAATAGAAACAGATACTGATCTTCCCTGGAGGTATCGCCCCCACCTAGCTGAAGACCAGCCCAGATAATCCCTGGAGGACCTCAGTCTTCACAAGTAACTATCATTCGTTTAGTCTCCTACTTAACCAAGGTCTCTGCAGGTGTTTGAGTGGAAGGCATAACAATTAATAAACTGGTATCTCAAGAAGACAAAAAGGCAGTGAATATATTTCTGGTCTATAAATAGTTTTTTTTAAAAAAATTATTATTTTTTAATTTGATCAGAGAGAGAGAAAGGGAAAGTGAGAAAGCAAGCTGCTAGGTTTAGGACTCAAACCAGGGTTGGCCATGTGGGAGTCCAGCCCCTTAACCACCATGCTACCTGCTGGCCCCTGGTCTGTAGATAGTTATTAGGCTCGTGCTTCCACCTGACCTTGTGCTTCAGCTTTTCATGTCGTGACACACATGCAAATTATTGTACCTGTGGGGCAGACTGGGCTAAGTGAATGAGGCTGACTGGGGCTGGCAGTGACTAGCCAGAGCACGGGAGATGCTCAGCGGGCCTCAGGCCCCACTTGGCTACCCTCAGGATAGAAGGGGCCGGCGTTTGGGGGCTGATGCGTAGCTCATCCTCGGACCACAGCTTTGCTAGCTGCGTCTGGCCCACTAATACTCTGTGCATCTCTGACACAAGCAGGTAAGCTGAATTCAACCAAATCTGCAGGACTGTGTTCCAAAAAGTCCATCAGTTACTCTCAAACTACTAGATTTAAAGCCTGACCCTGTGTCTGGGGGAGGGAGGGGGGGGAAGGGAATCTTCGGGGTGAATTCTTCCTTCTCTTTCAGTTTCCCCACTAAGCAGGGCCTTTTTTTCTTCTTCTTTTTTGGTATCAAATGAACAGAAAGCGCTATTGAAGCATAAAAGATGTAACAGACATGGATTCTGCCCTCAGAGCAAAACCTCTGTCCTTGAGTACTGCAGGGAAATAAGGCATTTACATAAATACATATTTATTGAATGAATAAAAGAATAATAGCAACCTGAAGGAAAAAAAAAAAGCACACTTTCCAGAAAAAAAGCTATAAATACAACCGTCCTGGAAATGGGGCAGGAATGTTTCCCTCTGGACAGGGTAAAGGGGTGGCCAGAGGAGAAAGAGCTGATTGCAGCGTCTGGAACGTGGCCTTGACGGGGCCCTGGAATCTGCCAGGTATTCATAGCAAGGCAAGAGAACGGAAGTGCAATATCAGGCGATTAAAAATGTACAGTTCATAAGCAGAACTCAGCTTTAAAACAAAGGAGGTGATGGTTGCCGGCAATGAAAAAGAAGGCTAGGATGAATCAAAATGACAATTCAGAAAAGTTCTAGGATAGGTTTCTCATTTTTCCTTTCTTACCCCTCCTAACATCAGATACAGGCCTTGAGGGCCTGCGAATCTGTTACCATCTTTGAAAACAACCCACTCAGGTCACCAGGCAGCATGGAGGTTAAGGCACTGGATCCCACGTGGCCAACCCCGTAGTTTGACTCCCGGACCTGGAGGCGTATCATGCTGGGCATGAGTGTACATGTGCCCAAAGTCCTGATGGGAGAGTGGAAGCGGGGATTATGGGGTGGCTATCCCCTTGGCAGGTAACCTCTCTCTCTCTGGCGAGTGCACACACCCTGTAGCAAAAACTAAAAACGAAAACAAAACAAAACGTTTTAGCTACAGAAAAGGGATTCTGGGTCACATGCCAGTCCCTGCGGTCACCTTCAGCTGTCAGCTTAGATATTCCCTTTCCCACAGGAAGTCCCAGGTATTACCAGCGTCAGGACTGCAGTAATTGGAGCTACGTCCCACAGAGCCCCGTGACCCGTGTTAGCTAGGCCTGATTCTCTGCTATTCCATCAACTGGGCCCAAAGTAGCCCCGAATTCCATGGCTCTGGGTTTCTCTAAGTGCTTGAGAAATTCTCATGATCTCTCCTTGCTTTTGGGGCTGACATGGTTTATTTTTATTTTATTTTCACTTAAAAATTTTTTTTCCACAGGGTGTGCATGCTTACCAAAGAGAAATAGACAAAGAGAGGAGAGGGAGAGGGAGAAGGGAAAAGCACCCCAGTGGGGCGTGGTCGCAGTGCAGTCCCTTCCTCACTTCTCCCTCCTGCTGAGATTTGGGGCATGCACACATGCGCGCACACATGCCTGGTGTACTTGCAAGCCTCTCGTTCCAGGACTGAAACCTTGTGGTCAGCCATGTGGGTTCTGATTCCCTTAACCACTAGGCCACAGGGCCAGCCAGAAGCGGGCTCTGTTTGAAAGTCATTGCTGGAAAGCTGGGCCAATGCACCCTCACTTCTTCTTTATATGAAAATGAAAATTTGACTTTTTCTTTTTTTTAGTTTGTGCTTTCCAGAGACAGCAGAGAGAGGGAAAGTGAGAAATCACACCCGAGGGGGGATGGCCATGCTGCAATCCCTTTGCCATTTCCTCTTGGGATTTTGGAGGTGTATGTACATGCACCTGGCATGATTTTCAAGCCACTGAGTCTGGGACTCGAACCATTGGTTGGCTATGTGGGAGTCCAGTGCCTTAATCACCATTCCACCTGCTGCCCGCTGACTTTTATTTTTCTTAGTGAGGTTTTTTTTTTTTTTTTTTTGCCTTTCTGTAGGGCACACGTACTCACTGGAGAGAGAGAGTGAGAGTGAGAAACTGAGGGGACATGAGAAATCAACCCTCAGGGGAGACGGTCATGCCATATTCTCCTCTCCTCTCAGGACTTTGGGCACACGCATGCACCTGGTGTGTTTTTCAAGTGTCAGGTCCAGGACTTGAACCTCACAATTGGCCATGTGGGAACTAGTCACCACACTTTAGCTAGCACGGCATGCGCGGACCCCCATCTCTCCTGGAAAGAGAGAAGTCTGACGGTCATTTCACTCGTGACGAGAGGATGGAGCCTCTGCCCCGCAGCCCTCACACAGGCAGTGAAAGCCAAGTGGGAAGAGCCCTGCTGTAGACGGTGGCACACACCAGTCACCTCCGCAGTGAGGCGTCACTCAGACGAGTCTTCCCAAAGACGAGCTGTCAGGCCCGAGCCTAGAGCTCTCCCTTCCTATTTCTACCTGCCTGTGTCTTACTGCTGCGACGATGTGGATTTCCAGAACTCTCCAGATATTTCCTTCATCAGTCTCGTGAGACGGGGGCACCTGCCGAGAAGCCAGCGAAGCTGACGCACCAGCGAGGTGGCTGATGCTTGCTTCAGGACACGGAGCCACCAGACCATGACAGCTGGGAGAGCTGTGTGCGCCTCACTGGGAAAACATCCGTTGAGGCTTTCGAGATGACGCAAGATGGCCGCCAACAAAAATGACCCCATGGGGTTGGATCTGTGGCTCAATGGTAATGTGCTGCTCAAGAGACCTAGGATCCCACATGCAGCTGTGGTTCGAATCCCTGGCCCAGTCTGCCCGAAACATGCTGAGCAGGTGCCTGAGTGCCCAGGATCCAGTGACTGGAGGGCTACAGGAAGGGGAGCGAGGCGTGCTCGGGCCTCATGGAGCCTGCACGCTCGTTCTCACTCTCAAGGGCATGCGCCCTATCATGAATACAGAAAAAAATGTGTGTGTGTGTGTGTGTGCATGTGCATGCTTGAGGGTTTGTGCTCTTGCCAGAGCGACAGAGAGACAGAGGAAAAAGCATCCCCCATGGGGAATGGTCACCCTGCAATCCCTTCTCCATTTCTCCTTCCTTACAGGATTTTGGGCGTGCACACACACCTGCCTGACATATTTCTTAAGCTGTTGGGTCCCACACTCGAATTGCATAATTGGTCATGTGGGATCCGGTTTTCTTTCTTTCTTTTTTTTTTTTTTTTGGAGAGGTTTTTGCTATAGGGCGCGTGCGCTCGCCAGACAGAGAGAGAGAGACAAAGAGACAGAAAGCGAGAAATCACCCCCCAGGGGGGATGGTCACACCGCAATCCCTTCTCCTCCATTCTCCTCTCGGGATCTTGGGCACGCATGCACACATGCCCAGCGTGAGTTCTAAGCCACCGGGTCCGGGATGTGAACCACGGTCGACTACGTGGGAGGCCAGCAACATAGCCATTACGCTAACTGCTGGTTCCCCGGGGAGGGGGGGAAATCTTAAAAAAAAAAAAAAAATCCCTCCTGTGCGACTTCATTGAGACATATTACTTGAACCATCAAGCGAATTTCACCAAAGAATTGGATGACCCCGTAATCAACTTAGAGTAGATGGTGGTCCTTGAATCCGGCTCGGTGGGCGTCTGTCTGACAAGCACACCCTGGGACATAGTGAGGAGAG
The DNA here is from genome assembly GCF_000334495.1 of Tupaia belangeri chinensis. NCBI lineage: Eukaryota > Metazoa > Chordata > Mammalia > Scandentia > Tupaiidae > Tupaia > Tupaia belangeri. Next base: position 389,641 of record NW_006159596.1, read on the forward strand.
TTAAAGCCTGAGCTGATTTCCCCATAGCCACTGTGTGCGTGCGTGCGTGTGCGTGCATGTGTGTATTTCCCGAGCCACCGCAGCAGTGCATCACGCCGGACTAGTTTTTACCTTTTGTATCATTTGTACAGAAGTGCAGATGCCGTTCATTCTTTCGTTTGTATCATCCCTTGAAATAAAATTCGGTACCCCCCTACAACACGGCACAAGCACGAGTGCTACCTGCCATCAAAGAAGAAGAACTTCCCCCGTCCGTTCTTCTCTCCGTGAACGAAGTTCCCCTCAAACCTGTCGGTGGAGGAGTAGGTGACTGTGCAGAACCCGTGCGGCAGCCCGTCGTCGTCCAGGTGCCCTGGGGAGAAGGGACAAGGCACACCTTAGCGTTTCCCCAGCTCCCCAGCCCCTGCATCCGCACTCAGACGCCACCAGGCAAGGCCTGGTGTGGCCGAAGGGTTCCCTTCCCTGGCACAAGGGGACCACGAATGTGCAAAGGTCTGTCAGCTCGCCAATCAGGCACCGTCGGCTTGATTGTTACACTCGGAGAACTGACAGGCCCACCAGAGGGGCCTGGACACATTTCAGAACATGAGCTTGATTTTTTTTTATTCTTTTTATTTTCTTTTTTAAAGAATTATTTAATTTTGGGACCAACAGTTAGTGTAATGGCTATGTCGCTGAGCTCCCATGTAGCCGACAGCAGTTTGAGTCCCGGATCCAGTAGCTTAAGCTCACGCCAGGTGTGTGTGCATGCGTGCCCAAGATCCCGAGAGGAGAAGGGAGGAGAAGGGATTGTGGCATGGCCATCTCCCCTGGGGGGCTGATTTCTCGCTTTCTGTCTCTCTGTCTCTCTCTCTGGCGAGTGCATGTGCCCTATAGCAAAAACCTCTAAAAAAATGAATTATTTAATTTTGGGACCAGCAGTTGGCGCAATGGCTATGTTGCTGGACGCCCATGTAGTCAACCGTGGTTCGAGTCTAGACCCAGTGGCTGCTTAAACTCATGATGGGTGCCTGCCCAGGATCCCAAGAGAAGAATGGAGGAGAAGGGATTGCGATGTGGCCATCCACCCTGGGGGGGTGATTTCTCACTTTCTGTCTCTCTGTCTTTCTGGCAAGCACATGCACCCTATAGCAAAATCCTTTCAAAAAAAGAAAAAAGAATTGTTTAATTTTATTTAGTCATCCATTTATTTTAATTTGACCAGAGGAGAGAAACAGAAAGAGAGAGGAAAAATGAGTCAGCAAGATACCAGGTCCGGGGGCTGAACTATGGTCGGCCATGCATGTGGGCGTGTCCAGTACCTTAACCACCATTCTACCAGCTGGTCCCTATTCTTATTTTTTTAGTGTTTTTTTTTTTTTTTTTTTTTTTTTTTTTTTTGGGTGTTGGGGGTTTTTTGGAGAGAGAGAGATATAGAGAAACAGAGACAGTGAGAGGGAAAGTGAGAAATCGCCCCCATGGGGATGGCCACGCCATAATCCCTTCTCCTCCATTCTCCTCCTACGATCTTGGGCACACATACACATGTGCCCAACATGTTTCAAGCTACCAGGTCCGGGACTCAAACTATGGTTGGCCATGTAGGAGTCCAGTGATGTAACTGCCATGCCATCTGCTGGCTCCCAGAACATGAACTTTAAACCCACTTGCATTATACCTGGGACAGAAAGGTCTTATCGGTATGATCACCTGCTGTGCGTATTATAATCTGCCCAAGTACTTCCCCACGGGGTACTTGTCATTGTAGAATTAATGCCCCCGATCACTCATTCATTCTCTTCATAGCTGACATGTAGTTGGTATCTCCCTGCCTTATGGCCTATTGCCAAATACGCTGTCTTTGTGATGAATTAGCTAACTCTAGAACACTAAGTATGCATTGTGATTTTATATATCACTCTTCAGTATGATGTGGGGGACTATTGGCCAGTCAGAACCTCCAGTTACTTGTTACACTCAGACTGTGAGGAGCATAGCCATGTCTCTTAAAGAGTATCCTGATATTTACACACCTCATTGCACACACACACACACACACACACACACACACACTTCAGAGTCCTTCTAAGCTTAAGCTTAAAGTTACTGCTTTACTTTACAAAACAGTTCAGCTTTGAATGTTTAGGAATATAGTCTTATAGGAAGGTTAAAAAGTTCACAGAAAGTGTGTACTGTGAGTAAAGTATGCAGGCTGGCTCTGTGGTCTAGTGGTTAAGGGAGCTGATCCCATGTGGTGTGCTGAAGTTCGAATCCCAGTCCTGGTGGCTTGAAAAACATGCTAGGTGCATATGCATGCATGCCTCCAAACTCCAACAGGAGGAGAAAGGATTATGGTGTGACCACACCCAATGGGAGTTGGAGGGCTTTCTTCCCCTTTCTCTCTGATTCTTTGGCAAGAATATGTGTCCTCTATGAGTTAAAAAAGCTATGCACAATTTCAAATTTTTTGCATCAAAATAAACTTGTACTTTAACTGTTTTTTTCTACAAAGTTTTTGGTGTCTCCACAAACACCTCCTACCCTCATGTGTCTGAGGGCTTGGATTTGAACTGCAGCCAGCAGTGTCTCCACATGAACATTTAAGCGGTGATTCTGAACAATGGCAGTGCTTATCAAACTGATGCTTAAATTGCTGGTTCTTTCTGGGTGACAGAATGGCATATTCCTTTTTTTTTTTTTTTTGCTAGAGAATGTGTACAAGTCACAGAAGAGAGAGACAAGTAAGAGAAAGGGAAAGTGAGAAAGTACCCCTATGGGGGATGGCCACTCTGCAATCCCTTCTCCATTTCTCCTTCCAGGATCTTGAGTACATATGCACAGGTGCTTAGCATGTTATGGAAGCCAACAGGTCTGGGTCTTGAACTATATAGCTGGCCACCGTCCGCTGGTCACCCCGAACTGGCATATTCGAACATTTGTATTTACAGCCGATGTTTAGGCTCTTTGCTGCCAACTACATATCTCGCAGAACCCAGGCACTGCGTCCCTGGTGTCCCCTCAGTCATTCTGGAGAGTTGATTTTGCTGCAGGGGTAGACATGCTGGCGATAGTTACTCTCCTGGCTTTTTCCTGGGCTAACCACTTGGGTCACAGAGGAAAGAGGTGTGAAAACATGAAGTGCCCTGTGCAGTGCGGAGACGTTAAACACTTACACATGGCTCCAGATGGCGTCCAGACAGAAAAGAAAACACAAACCATACACCACAGCGAGTGCTTCAGTCTCCTAAAATGATTTCTGCACACATGATGAAAGGGTATTATCTGTTCTTATGTAAGAATATTGGAAGAGATGGCAAATAAGCACTCTTTTTTTTTTTTTTTTTTGAGAGGTTTTTGCTATAGGATATGTGTGCTTGCCAGAAAGACAGAAAGAGACAGACAGCGAGAAACCCCCCCCCCCCCCAGGGGGGATGGCCACACCACAATCCCTTCTCTTCTATTCTCCTCTCGGGATCTTGGGCACGCACACACACAGGCCCAGCGTGAGTTTAAGCCACTGGGTCTGGGATTTGAACCATGGTCGACTACATAGGAGTCCAGCAACATAGCTATTACACCAACTGCTGGTCCCAGCATTCTCTTTTTTAGAGAGATTTTTGCTATAAGGTGTGTGCGCTTATCAGAGAGAATGGAGAGACAGAAAGTGAGAAATCACCCCTGAGTGGGGATGGCCATATTGCAATCCTTTCTCTTTTATTCTCCTCTCAGGATTTTGGGCATGCACACACAAGTGCCTGACGTAAGTTTTAAGCCATTGGGTCCGGGACTCAAACGGCAGTCGACTAAGTAGGAGTCCAGTGACATAACTATTATGACATCTGCTGGTCCCACAAGTAGAAAGAGTGAAATCAGTCTTTGCTCCATTATTGATTACATAAAGATAAAATAATAACAAACGAATACAATATTTTACTGCTACATCAGACTCTGTCTAGAATGGGTTACTTAGGGCCAGCCAGTGGCGTGGTGGTAAAGGTGGCTTGATCCTACATGGCTGACTGTACCATTTGAGTCCTGGACCAGTGGCTTCCAAAACACACTGGATGTGTGTGCATGTGTGTGTGTGTGTGAACTCAAGATCCTAAAAGAGGAACTGGAGGAGAGGGGATTGTGGTGTGACCATGGCCCATGGGGGGGGTGCTCTCTTTCTCTCTTTCTTCCTCTCTGGCAAGCACACCTACCTTCTAGCAAAATAAAAAAAAAAAAAAAAAAATCTTTTTCCTCTCTGGCAAGCACACCTACCCTCTAGCCAAAAAAAAAAAAAAAAAAAGGAAAAAAATAGTTACATAGAACACATTACAATAAAACATGGCTGCTTAAATAAATTGCAGTTGATATGGTTCCTTTCTTTTTAATACAAAAATTTTTTTTTTCCACAAGGGCCAAGAAATTAACAGCCAGGAGGGAAGTGGGCCATAATTGCTTTTTTCTCCCTCAAAACCCAACTGTACGTGAAATAATTCAATGACACTTGAGTCATATGAAATCATGTGGATCATTATTTTCTAAACATCTACTGATGACATTTCCGTCACTGAAATAAATTAAATGCCCTTTTTTCTCCTTTAAAAAAAAAAAAAAAGCATAGTGCTAAGAGCTTTCTTTGATGAAATGATGCTGGGATAAGATTAAATTTCGCCATCAACACGCCTATGAATTTAACGTCTGAGTTTTTTTGTTGTTGCTTTTAAATTTTGCCAGAAGGTGTGTGTGCTACCAGACAGACAGCGAGGGAGAGGGGACAAGCACTCCCTCCTCCATCAGGGCTGAAAGGTGGCATAGTGGTTACGGTGTTGGACTCCCACATCACAAACTGCAGTTCAAGTCCTGGAACTGGCAGCTTGCTTTCTCTCTCTCTCTCTGGTCAAATTTTTAAAATAAATAAATAAGCAAATAAATACAATGAAATAAATTATTATTTTTGAAAAAGCCCTCCCTCCCCCATAGGCATGGTTGTGTGGCAATGCCTTCTCCAATCTGTCAGGATTTGAACCATGGGGTGGGCCATGTGGGATCTGACTGCCTGGCTCCACCAGGCCACAGAGCCAGCCCCCTAGTTTTTTTTTTTTTTTTGCTATAGGGCGCATACGCTCGCCAGAAAGACAGAGAGAGACAGAGAGATAGAAAGCAGGAAATCACCCCCCCCCCGGGGGGGATGGCCATGCCGCAATCCCTTCTCCTCCATTGTCCTCTCAGGATCTTGGGCACACACACACATGCGCCCGGTGTGAGGTTTTTTTTAAGCCACCGGGTTCGGGACTTGAAACGTGGTCGACTATGTGGGAGTCCAGTGACATAGCCATTACGCTAACTGCTGGTCCCATCCCTCTAGTTTTGATTTAGGAACAAATATCAGAATAATCAATGGAGCCTCTTGTTAGAATAGTCATGTGCTGACAAAATGCTTCTCTCATGGAAAAGAGCTCACATGTTTCAGATTTTAAAAAGTTACGTTTGATTAACTCTGTTTATCCATCGTAGATCAAGAAATTGTGATGAGCACAAACACTAATGGGAAAAAATGTCCCATTTCCCCTTCCTTTCAGCCCTGTCCTATTTCTAGATAAAACTCTGAAGGTGCACCCTCAGCACTGGAATTTAGATATTGGAGACAGTGGAAAGTAACAGGGAGCGCACTGAAAGCACTTAGGACCCCGCCTGAGACGATGACAGAACTGTCAGCCCTGCCCCATGCAGGATGCTCGTTTCCATAGACCAGGACGAGTCCTTTCTTTTTATTTGTTTATTTATTTATTTTATTTTAATTTGGCTGGAGAGAGACAGAAAGAGAGAGAGAGAGAGGGAAAGTGAGAAAGCAAGACACCAGGTCCAGGACTTGAACCGTGGTCGGCTATGTGGGAGTGTCCAGCACCTTAACCACCATGCCAGCTGCTGGTCCCCAGGAGGAGTCCTTTTTAATCACTTGGAAGAGAGAGGGACAGAGAAGAGCTATTGAATGACGGGGTGGCTTTGTGCCATTTAGAAGGAGGTGCATGTGACACATTTTCTGTCATTCTAAAGGTGTTTGTAGAGAGAGAGTGAGAGTCCTGAAATCGTTTTTAGAGAGAAAGAGAGTGGGTGAGAGAGTCCTGAAATCTTCTATTAGGCCACAGAACCCCTTCTTGGCATCTTTTCTTTTCTTTCTACCCTTGGGATGTGGCCAACTGGGCCAGCTCCATGGTCTGGTGGCTAAGGCAGTTGCATCTCACATAGCTGACCCCAAAGTTTGAGACCCAGAACTGGTGGCTTGAGACATATACCGGACATGCGAGCCGGTGTGCCCCAAACCCTGATGGGATGTAGAAACGGAGAAGACGTTGTGGCATGGTCATTACCCATGGGGGGTGCTCTTACCTCTCTCTCTCTCTCTCTGTCTCTATGTCTCCAGTAAGTGCACAGGCCGTCTAGAAAATTAGAAGAAAAAAAAAAATTGCTGGCATGGTGGCTGCTGTGCTAGACTCCCATATGGCCAACCATGGTTTGAGTCCTGGACCTAGTAGCTTCAAAATCATGCTAGGCATGTGTGCGTGCATGTCTAGGCCCTCAGGAGGAGAATGGAGAAGAGGGGATTGCAGTGTGGCCATTCCCCCAGGAGCCTCTCACTGTCTCTTCCAGTGAGTACGTGTGCCCTATGGCAAAAAACATACATAAAGTAAATAGATAGATAGGTAGATAGATAGATAGATAGGTAGGTAGATAGATAGATAGATAGATAGATAGATAGATAGATAGATAGATGATAGATAGGATGTGGTTAACTAAATGAACTAGAAATTAAGGGTTGTGATCACTCAACACTTGCCCTCTGAATATTTACTAGTCTGAAGTGGTTCTCCTTCCTAGCAGTAGGACTTTCTATCTAAAACAACCACAACCAAAACAATAATGATAGAGACTTTCCAGACAGACGAGACTGGGTGGGTCA
>NW_006159596.1:398331-399771 GCF_000334495.1 Tupaia belangeri chinensis
TAGAAAGCAAGAAATCACCCCCCCGGGGGGGATGGCCATGCCGCAATCCCTTCTCCTCCATTGTCCTCTCAGGATCTTGGGCACACACACACATGCGCCCGGTGTGAGGTTTTTTTTAAGCCACCGGGTTTGGGACTTGAAACGTGGTCGACTATGTGGGAGTCCAGTGACATAGCCATTACGCTAACTGCTGGTCCCATCCCTCTAGTTTTGATTTAGGAACAAATATCAGAATAATCAATGGAGCCTCTTGTTAGAATAGTCATGTGCTGACAAAATGCTTCTCTCATGGAAAAGAGCTCACATGTTTCAGATTTTAAAAAGTTACGTTTGATTAACTCTGTTTATCCATCGTAGATCAAGAAATTGTGATGAGCACAAACACTAATGGGAAAAAAATGTCCCATTTCCCCTTCCTTTCAGCCCTGTCCTATTTCTAGATAAAACTCTGAAGGTGCACCCTCAGCACTGGAATTTAGATATTGGAGACAGTGGAAAGTAACAGGGAGCGCACTGAAAGCACTTAGGACCCCGCCTGAGACGATGACAGAACTGTCAGCCCTGCCCCATGCAGGATGCTCGTTTCCATAGACCAGGACGAGTCCTTTCTTTTTATTTGTTTATTTATTTATTTTATTTTAATTTGGCTGGAGAGAGACAGAAAGAGAGAGAGAGAGAGGGAAAGTGAGAAAGCAAGACACCAGGTCCAGGACTTGAACCGTGGTCGGCTATGTGGGAGTGTCCAGCACCTTAACCACCATGCCAGCTGCTGGTCCCCAGGAGGAGTCCTTTTTAATCACTTGGAAGAGAGAGGGACAGAGAAGAGCTATTGAATGACGGGGTGGCTTTGTGCCATTTAGAAGGAGGTGCATGTGACACATTTTCTGTCATTCTAAAGGTGTTTGTAGAGAGAGAGTGAGAGTCCTGAAATCGTTTTTAGAGAGAAAGAGAGTGGGTGAGAGAGTCCTGAAATCTTCTATTAGGCCACAGAACCCCTTCTTGGCATCTTTTCTTTTCTTTCTACCCTTGGGATGTGGCCAACTGGGCCAGCTCCATGGTCTGGTGGCTAAGGCAGTTGCATCTCACATAGCTGACCCCAAAGTTTGAGACCCAGAACTGGTGGCTTGAGACATATACCGGACATGCGAGCCGGTGTGCCCCAAACCCTGATGGGATGTAGAAACGGAGAAGACGTTGTGGCATGGTCATTACCCATGGGGGGTGCTCTTACCTCTCTCTCTCTCTCTCTGTCTCTATGTCTCCAGTAAGTGCACAGGCCGTCTAGAAAATTAGAAGAAAAAAAAAAATTGCTGGCATGGTGGCTGGGGTGCTAGACTCCCATATGGCCAACCATGGTTTGAGTCCTGGACCTAGTAGCTTCAAAATCATGCTAGGCATGTGTGCGTGCATGTCTAGGCCCTCAGGAGGAGAATGGAGAAG
>NW_006159596.1:399812-401351 GCF_000334495.1 Tupaia belangeri chinensis
TCTTTCCCTCTCACTGTCTCTTCCAGTGAGTACGTGTGCCCTATGGCAAAAAACATACATAAAGTAAATAGATAGATAGGTAGATAGATAGATAGATAGGTAGGTAGATAGATAGATAGATGATAGATAGGATGTGGTTAACTAAATGAACTAGAAATTAAGGGTTGTGATCACTCAACACTTGCCCTCTGAATATTTACTAGTCTGAAGTGGTTCTCCTTCCTAGCAGTAGGACTTTCTATCTAAAACAACCACAACCAAAACAATAATGATAGAGACTTTCCAGACAGAAGAGACTGGGTTGCTGAGCCCTCCCCCATCTCCTTTCAACATTAGTGCTACAAGATATTACAGTATATGGGACCAGCAGTTAGCGTAATGGCTATGTCGCTAGACTCCCATGTAGTTGACTGTGGTTTGAGTCCCAGACCCGGTGGCTTAAACTCACGCCGGGCACGTGTGAGTGCGTGCACAAAATCCTGGGAGGAGAATGGAGGAGAAGAGATTGTGGCATGGCCATCTGCCCTGGGGGGTGATTTCTCGCTTTCTGTCTCTCTGTCTCTCTCTCTCTTTCTGGCAAGTGCATGGGCCCTATAGCAAAAACTTCTCAAAAAAAAAAAAAAAAAAGAAAAGAAAAAGAAAAAGGAGATTCTGGTATAACTCTTGGTCAAATGCCATTTGGACAATAGGATCTTATAATATTTTGTCTTGTCAGTTTTCGATTTAACACAGAGGCATACTGATGTACAGAGAAGAAGTTTGCACATCTACTGTGCTGCTGGCGCGGGGTTACGAGCTTTCCTATTATTTAAAGTCACAACAACTTCTCAGATTCCTGTTATTATTATGTTTTATTTGTTAGAACACTATGCCGTCCACAGAAAGACAGGGTGTTGGGGGGGGAAAGAGGGGATGAGAAAGCACCCCCAGCAGGGCCTGGTCAACTGTAAAACGTTCTCCATTTCTCTATCCTGTTGGGGTCTTGGGCACGCACGCACCCACATGCACAAGCCACAAGAGCTGGGTCGGAACCACGGTCAGCCATGTGGGACCAGCTAGCTACAGAGCCAGCCCTCCCATGATCTCGTTTCGTAGATGGGGACGGACACCCTCCGACTTGTCCAAGACTATCCACGCGTACACTCTGCACGCATACTGATGTACCTGTATGTCCCTTCCCCAGGCCCATCTGTCCCTTTCTAGATAAAGGCAAGTGAGTTGAACCCATGTTTGTTCTTGTTGATGGTAGAAAAATGCTTCTCAAAAACGTAGGAGTGCCGGGAACCAGCAGTTAGCGTAATGGCTATGTCGCTGGACTCCCACGTAGTCGACTGCGGTTCGTGTCCCGGACCCGGTGGCTTAAAACTCACGCCGGGCGCGTGTGCGTGCGCGCCCAAGATCCCGAGAGGAGAATGGAGGAGAAGGGATTGCGGCGTGACCATCCTCCCTGGGGGGTGATTTCTCGCTTTCTGTCTCTATGTCTCTCTCTGTCTGTCTGGTGAGCGCACGCGCCCTACAGTAAAAATCTCTAAAAAAAAA
>NW_006159596.1:401614-412427 GCF_000334495.1 Tupaia belangeri chinensis
AAAAAAAAAAAAAAAAACCCCAAAAAACGTAGGAGTCCCCAGGCCTCTGGCAGAGAAGTGACAGAGGTCTTGTGGTTAAGGAAATTCTCCTAATGGAGAAGGGATCAGGATGGCCATACTCCCTGGGGGGTGATTTCTCACTTGCCCTCTCTGTCTTTCTCCCTGGTGAGTGCACGTGCCCTAAGGCAAAAATCAACCAACCAACCAACCAACCAACCACTCGTAGAACCTCCAAGATTTTCAGCAGCATATCCTGATTGCAAATGCCTGTCCTTCCCAAGTGCCTCCTAACTCTGGGACACACGAGCTCTCCTAGCTCTGATCCAGGTCAATGTGTAAAATGCGCCAAGTCAGCCAACAGCGGTCCAGGCCGGTCCCCACTGAGCCGGGTGAGCGCGGGGCCCAAACAACGGGGAGAATTAGCGTGAATGACTGCTCTGTGTTTATAATGCCGTCCCAGCTAATGCGCCGTGTCTCGCCCACAGCAAGATTTTACACGTTTATAGACATTCGTGACAGAAGCGGGGGGGGGTAACATACCAGTTCAGAAGTCTACTTTTTCACGTCAGTGTAAAGATCATCTACTGAACAGAGAGGAAGTTCAGTTTTCCCCTGGAGTTGCTTCTGAGCAAGCTTTCCCCCTAGCCTGATAAAAGCCTGTGTTCTGTGCAGCCGGGTGAGTCTCGGCAAAGGAAATTCCCTCTGGATCAGACACCCAGCTGCTTACTGCCTCATAAGAGATCCGAGAGTGGGGGGTGTGTGTGTGTCGTTTCCCTCAAAACAAGAGACCCTTATATGCACTATTTGTTTAAGAACACTGTTCAAAAAAATAAAATACTGAAGACAAGCTTACTCTGTTGAACGTAGAAAACATGCCCTTATGACGATGGCGTCTACACGGGCTGCTCACAGCATTACTTATTTCTGTGCAGAGTAACTCTTTGCAAGCGCTCAGCTCTGAGTTACGAGGGTCACCATGTGTATATGTGGCCCACACAGAGTGCTACCAGTACCTCTAGCTTGCGTTCGTTAGCATGCTAGCTACAGACCATGCCCCTTAGAGGCAGGCCCCGTAGGCTATTAGGAGGAGTGTTACTAAAAAAGATTCTTGATTTTTTATTTTTTTAAAGACACAGTCTCTCTATGTGTGATCCTCCTGCCTCAGTCTCTGAGTAGCCGATCTGCACAGCCACAGTATCCAGCTTTTTAGAGTGGGCTACAAAGTAGGGCCTCCCATGCGGCCTCAGCCTGCCCAGCAGCTGTGTCTACCAACGCATGCTACTTGGGAGAGCCTCTTCCTATTATTTCCTACCCCCGAAGTGCACATCTGGACTTCTGCAAAGAGCCTTGGAGGGGTTTGCCTCAGTTGCTGTTTAGCCCCTCCGACTCTTCCACTTCTTACTGCCTGTGTATCTTCCCAGGGGAGGTCCCAGCTTGTCATCCCAGCACTGAGGAGCCCCCACACCTTCCGTGGCTTCCAACACACAGTCCACTCTCAGCCTGTGACCCAGCCTCCTTTCCTGTCTTTCTGTCTGCTCTTTGCCTTCTAAGCCCCATGTTATAGCAGAGCTGAAAGAAATGACCTGGGACTGACAGGTGGCGTGGTGGTTTAAGATGTTGGACTCCTACATGGCCAACAGCAGTTTAAGTCTCGAACCTGGTAGTTTGCTTTTTTCACCTTCCCTCCCTCTCTCTCTCACTGGCCAAACTGTAGTTTAAGTCTCGAACCTGGTGGTTTGCTTTTTTCACTTTCCCTCCCTCTCTCTCTCACTGGCCAAACTGAAAAGTAATAATAAAGTTAAATAAAATAATTAAAAAAAGATTATTCTCTGATGTACCTGCTTAATTCCATGCCTCTGTTAGTACGTCTTTACTCACCACGTTTCCCTCTCAACGCAACTCTTGGCCTTTTTTGAGGTCTTCCTCCATCTGCTTCCCCAAGCTGAAAGTAATTTTTACTTTCTCTAAACCACCACAATCCACCTGTATAGCTATGATACATGTATTTGAAATTATATTAGAGAGCAGTCATACTCATTTTGTATCTTCGGGTAGACCAAAAAAATAGATACAGTAATAAATACTTGTTCCAAGGGCTCTGAAGAATAGCACTGACAAAGGGACATCACTGTCCACCGAACGCAGGTGCCTCAACATGTTTTTGAAAAGCTGCACCTGAGCACAGGTAGAGCCTTAGTCTCTGAGGCTCAGGCTGTGCTGCCTTCCCAAAGGGCCACAGCAGACACAGGGACACAGAACATGCCCCCTGCCACAGCTCCCCCACCTCCCCAGTGGACTCGACTGCCCTGCATTTAGAATTTCTCTCGAGCTCACGTTTACCCTGACAGAGGACTAACATGTCGATGTTGTGTAAGACATTTAAACTCAAGTCCTGAAGAGACCGATTTCTTCCCCCTGGTAAATTTCTTTCTTTTTTTGTTTTTTGGAGAGGTTTTTGCTATAGGGCGTGTGTGCTCTCCAGACAGAGAGAGACAGTCAGAAAGCGAGAAATCACCTCCCCCCAAGGGGTATGGTCACACCACAACCCCTTCCCTCCATTCTCCTCTCGGGATCTTGGGCACGCATGCACACGCGCCCGGTGTGAGTTTAAGCCACCAGGTCTGGGACACGAACCGCAGTCGACTATGTGGGAGTCCAGCAGCGGCATAGCCATTACGCTAACTGCTGGTCCCCCCCCCCAGTAAATTTCTAATGAGAAAGAAAAATTCCCAATGAAGAAGAGAAAGAAGAAAAAACTGTCCGTTGCAGAATTGGCAATTAAATTCTCTTTTCCCAAATCCATTTTCTGCAAGTAATCTGACCTCTATCAGAACCAAGTTCTACAGAGTTGCACTGAAAAAGGACAATCTCATCTTTAACTGTTGCTTCCAAACTCAGTTACCAAGTTGTTTATATTCTTACTCGATTAACTCTTTAAAGGAAAAAAACCCAAAAAACAAAACCAAAAACATAGGGAGGGCCCAGCAGGTGGCATGATGGTTAAGATGCTGGACTCCCACATGGCCAATAGCAGTTTGAGTCCCAGACCCTGGTGGCTTGCTTTCTCACTTTCTCTCTCTCAAGCGCACATGCACTATAGCAAATTTAAAAATAATAATGATAACATGAAATAGATCATTCTTCAAAACCTAATTCCATAAAAATAAAATGTAGGAAGACAGTTTGGTATGGTTGTTGGGGGTTCCAGAAGCCCACACTGACTGTCTCCCTGTCTTGCTGTCATTAGATTTCTTCTCTTTTATGTCTTGGCTCTCTCCTCTGTAAAATTAGGATAATATTAGTGCCTGCCTTGTAAGACTGAAGGGAAATGTCTGCGAAGCGCTTAGCACAGAGACCGCGCATAATAAAAACTAAGCCGTTTACAGCAATGATCATAACAGCTGTGACAATGAAGCTGCTGTGAACAGAGGCTCCGATTATGGAGAGAGGTACTTAACCCCCAAGATGCGCGCACTACCTTCTCCATGGGAAAAGAGCCCGAGCAGTTTACACCAGGCCCCCGTGCGTGTGTCAGAGGTTAAATTAAGACTGTGCAAACAGCACTTGAGAGGCCCAGAACGGCTGGAGAAACCCATGCCAGGGTGCAAACACACTGTAGCTACTGCACCAATGCCAGTCTGATATGATTCCGAGGACTTCTAAAGATTCTGCGTTACTCTAGTTACTGCTCAGTGCGACTGAGTGTCCTAGATTTCCCCAGATATTCACACCTTAAGCCACTTGTGCCAGCATCATTTAAAATTTTTTATTATTATTTTAAATTTGACCAGAGAGAGAGAGGAAAAGTGAAAAAGCAAACCACCAGGTCCAGGCCTCGAACCATGGTCGGCTAAGTAGGAGTCCAGAACCTTAACTACCATACCACCTGTGGGTCCCTCCAGCATCATTTTAACGGGGCCCCCTCTAGTTCTGAAGAGTCTTCTGACCTGAGGCCATAATGTATATGGTGTATATGACCAACCCTATGTAATAGACCCTTCTGTGTTTATGTAAAGAAACCACCCTGTTTCTAAGACAGAAGCAATCTCAAAAACACCCGTACATTTCTAAAACTCATTTGCATGCTGCAAAGGACCTTGGACAGACTGACCTCAGGTCTTTGAACAGCTTCCCAGAGGCAGGTGGTTTAATGCGGGGAGCGCTAACCACGAACGAGGGTTTGTATTAGGTTTCTGCAAGTGAAAGTAAACTTTGAAGAATTCTCATGCAAGTCATAACCATCTGAGAACATTTTTCCTTTATCTTTGGCAACACGGAGGCACAAGAGGTCAATAACTTTTAAATGCTACACCGGCTTCCTGTGGATAAACTTGGTCAGTGTCATCAACCTCCAAGGAGCTCCCATACCGGCCTTCTGTATCTGAGAGCTAAATGGCTCAGTGCGTTTACAAGTGAACAATTTTTTTTTTCTTTTTTTGGAGAGGTTTTTGCTATAGGACGCATGTGCTCGCCAGACAGACAGACACATAGAGACAGAAAGCGAGAAATCACCCCCCAGGGGAGATGGTTACTCCGCAATCCCTTCTCCTCCATTCTCCTCTCAGGATCTTGGGCACGCACGCACATGTGCCCGGCGTGAGTTTTAAGCCACTGGGTCCAGGACGTGAACTGCGGTCGACTACGTGGGAGTCCAGTGACATAGCCATTACGCTAACTGCTGGTTCCCACAAATGAACAATTTCTGAAGTTAAAAACACACGCACTCTTTAACTGACTTGAAGGGTAGATGAAGTATGAAGTTTTAATATTTACATTAGAGTGGATGCCTTTTAGAGAATTCAGCAATATTATTCCACTTGATTCTAAGACCCCAGGAGCTCTGTAAAAGGAGTTACGTTTATGAAAACATTCAAATACATTTTGCTTCGCCCCTCCCCACCATGTAGCAATGACCACGGATTTTTTTCTGCACCTGTCCGGTGTCACCACTTGTATTTTTCTGTGCTGTTTGTGAGTACTTGATTATACCAATTAGAAAACAAATTCAGCCAACAGTTAAACATTATTTACTTAGCTGCCTGGCTTAAAATATTCTGCAGTAATATCACACGGGCATAGCAAAAGACGTACTGTATACGGTGGAAATTAATGAATACGCCAAGAACTATCTTCCTGTCTTCGCTGTTACAGAATCATCACATTCCACGATACAATGAGATTGTATAACGTTCTCACTTCGTCTTTCAGAACTAGCAAAAGAGGTGGCGAAACTCAGTCAAACAAAGTGGCGAGAAGAGTCGGAGGAGGGGCTCTGGAAGAGAAGGGGCGGAGAAACGCGATCCCCCAGCGGTGATATCACCCGCAGCTAACTGCACGGAATTCAGAAAGTTAAGTGTCACCCAGCAATTTCGGTCTGGGCTTGCGGCGCGCCTGCACAGCGTGGCGGCGGCGGCAGCGGTGGCGGCAGCACCCAGGGCGGGGGAGGAGTGGTTGGCCTGAGTTCCCTCCCGGGCCGCGGAGTGCTGGGCCACCCGCCTACCGGAGAACGCACGTTCGAGCCCCGGGTGGGGAGCGTGGTCTACAGCCCAGTAATGATTTCATCTCCGAGGCGCAGAGGCGCAGCCGCCCGGGCCGTGGTTGCCACGTGCCTGTCCGACCCCCGTATACTGCGCGGGGCGACCAACCCGGACGCGGGTCGCTGCGGGGCACAGCGGCGAGCTTAAAGAAAGGACTGGTGGCTGGAGAGAGGTCGACGGTGTCAAAACTGGGTTGCGGGGTTGCCCAGCCGATTCCGCCGGCCTCGGGAAGCTGCCCTTCCGAGCACCCCCACCCTCCTTTTCCCGAAAGGAAAAGCCAGAGCACAGGGCAGGTTTCGCAACTCCGAGGGCGGATGCTGGACAAATGTGGCCGAGGGGGATGGAGCAGCCATGCCTTCCTGGGTCCCCGGCTCTGGCAGGCCAGGTTCCCGGCCTGCGCCCCGCCGCGCAGTGCGCGCTCCCGGCGGCATGGCCGTGACTGTCCAGCCCCCGCCCGAGCCGGGGAGCAGGCCACCCGCGTAGGGGACAGTAGCGGCCACGGGCCCGGCTGGTCGAGCCCTCCACTCCTTCCGCACCCCTGGCCCTGGGTACCTCTTCCCCGGCCCCCCAGAGAAATGCTCGTACCTTCCACCGCCTCCTCCACGATCTCGTCGTCGCTATCCATGGCGGCGGGGGGCCCTGGCCAGCTCGGGGCCGCGGGGACTGCTCCCGCCAGCTCGGGGCTGCGCGCCTGCCTCCGGTCCCTCCGGGTGCTCCCGGCAGCTGAGCGAGCGCAGGGGCTGAGCCCTGCGAGTTTGGAGGAGGAGGAGGAAGAGGAGGAGCAGTCGGGGCTGGCTCGCACTGCCTCCCCCTACAGCCCTTTCGATTCCTTGGCCTTCAGCTGCTGCGGCAGCAGCCGTCCTCCTCCCTTCGCCCGCTTGTCCCTGGGCTCCGAGGCTCCGGGGTGCCGCGGTGGCCGCTGCCGCCGCAACTTTCTCGGTAATACCCGGTCTTTGTTGCCGAGCAGCTGATCCGCTGACATCACCCGCGCCGGTGCGCTCCCTCCCTCACTGATTGACAGTTCCCTGTCCCTTCCCAGAAGTAAGGCTCCTTAAAACGAAAGGCTCTCGGGCGGTGCGTACTCTGCACCCCGGCCAAGCACCCCCCGGCCCCGGGCCGGTTTGCGATGATCTAGGGCTTCCGCGCGGCTCGGGGCGCTCCGAGCGCACCACGCGGTCCTGGGCGCCACGGGCTTCTCGGGGGTACCCGAGGGGGATACCTAGGGGGTCTTGGCGCTCCTGACCTCCGACCATACCAGGGGCGACTTAGAAGTCCGCGGTTCCCCCGACCCCCTTTGGGACAGTCTCCAAAGTGCAGGGGAAGCTAAAGAGTATTTCTGACCCTGGCGCCCCGACTTCCTCTCCCCTCGTCCCCACGTCACCCCATTTGCCACCCGGAGCTGCACGAGTGCGGCACGCACGGGAGCGCAGGTGTCCCGGTGGCTCCTCCCCACGTCAGACCCCGGGGGTTGTCATCCGCTGACTTCCCGTCTCCACCCTCTGTCGGATCGCCAGGCCCTGGGGTGACTCGGAAATTCCACCTAACCAAACGGCAGCGGGCTCCTTAGAGGCAGGGAACGTGCCGCCGGGCAGGTCGGCCTGTCCCTGCTGGCAGCCGTAGTCCTGGAAAAGGAGTCCCGGAGTGGAGCTAACGAGCGGGGACCCTCCAGCTGGCGCGCCTCCTCCTCGCGCCTCCCGCCCTGCGTGCCTTGTCCCCAGCTGTCGTCTGCGAGTGCCAGCCACTCCGCAGACTCCGGCGTCTCCAAGTGGAGAAAACCACTGGGCATCCGGTCCCCAGCCCCCGAGGACGAGAGAGCGTCCTTGTGGCGCTGCCTCTTACAGGTGGCGGTAAAGGGCGGCTGCCGGTAGCCGGTAAATGGCTGCAGACACTGGGGTTACCGGGTGCCGCTAGGGGCACCCTGCCGGGGCTGGCTACCGGTGGGGAGAGGGCAGGGCCAAGAAAGTTACTCCCTTTTGTTTGCTGCACAGTGGACGAAGCCTTGGGATTTCAAAGTACTTCCAGAGCCCTGCAGACCACTCCTTGCTTTTAGCTCTGTGCTTAAATGCCAGGTATTTTCGTTGGCCGGTTTGGTTTTGTTTTCTTTTGATAGAGGGCACGTGGGCATGCCAGAGAGAGACAGAGAGAGAGAGAGAGAGAGAGAGAGAGAGAATGGGGAATGGCCACGAGGCAATCTCTCTCCATCCTCCCCCCTCAGACACCACACAGGTGCCTGCCTGGTGTGTCTCTGAAGTCACTGGGTATGGGACCCAAGCTGCCCTATGTGGGATCTGGCTGCCTTAACCACCAGGCAACAGACAGCCCTATTGATGTATTTTAAAGTGTATTTTATTTATGGCTTTCATGGGGGAGACAGGGAGACAGAGACAGTGACCCCCCCGACGCTCAGTGGTTCTGTCTTGGTTCCCCAGCCAGCATCAGGATCAGGGTATGCGCAAGGGTGAGCCTGGTGTGTTCAGTCCACCTCCACCTCAGCCCTGGGATCTAAACCCAGCCCCAAGCCAGCCCCTCCCATGTGCCTCCGATATCCTTTAGCGGCGCCCTCCCGCGTGTGCAGCCTTGCCTGGGCGAGGTGTTTCCTCTGTGAGAAAGAGAACAATGGTGGGAACATTCTGCACACAGCCTGCCAAGCATGTCAGCCCATTCTGATTGTTTTAGGAAGACAGGAGAAGACCCAGAGCCAGGAGTCGGGAGTCTTGCATCGTGGTGCTGCTGGATTGCCAAAGTGCCCAGAGTGGCCACCCTACCAGCCTGAATCACCCTCCCGGAGGTCAGAGGCTTAGGGGACACTAAGTAGAAGGTCCCTCTGCCTAGGCTACACCACATTGAGGTGCTCTAGCCTTGTCTAGAGCTCTTCCGTCTCCTGGCCCGGCTTTGACCTTTTTAAAGTCATCCAGGGCAGGTCTGGGCCCCAGCGCTACTCAGAGAAGGTGGTCCTTGGTGGGACAGCCAGGAGTCCCTTCAGGTTACATCATTTTCAAACAACCATAGAAACTGGATTTCATTTCTTACTTCTTTTTAAAAGCTATCACTTACTGAGCTTGACCATCCACTAGTTTTGAGTTATAGGATATGTCACTGTTTCCCTTTTTCCGTATCTAAACCTCCTTCCTTACATAGTACCCTGACAGCTACAAACACCGTAGTATTCATCTTCCCTGGTGCCCAGGTTATTTCCAGGGGCAAAAATGATTCTGAAAGCCAAAGGGGACAGCAAAAATAATTTAGTCCTTTACTCAAAGGGGAAATGCCACAGTGAGGTAGGTTGGAAGAGATCTCTCCTCAGAACATATGGGAGAGTCCCAGCCGTGGTGACAGCGGTAGAGCACGGCCCTGCAGTGCTGGAAACCACGTGCAAGACTGAGCTTCAGTCCCTGGGCTGGCCTGTACCTGCCTGTCAGCCGGGAAGGGCTGGGGAGGGAGCACAGTGTGTCACCCTATTGAAGATGCGTGTCTCTCTCTTTCTCATGAAAGGAAGAAGGAAAAACTTCAAAACAAAAAGCAACACGGGGGGTCAGCTGGTTTTGTGGTGGTTAAGGCAGCTGGATCCCCCATGGCCGACTGTACCATGTGAAACCTGAACTCAGTGGCTTGAAAAACACCCCAGGGATGTGTGGGTGCCTGCCCGAAATCCTGATAGGAGGAGGAGAAGGGGTCGCTGTGTGGCCATCGCCCCAGAGGATGAATTCTCAGTTTCCTTCTCTCTGTTTCTGTTCAGAGAGCATGTGTGCTCTCTAGTAAAACTATTGGGTCATTGGAAAAGCCACAACATACATTTCTATGCAAAATGTGTCATGACTTTCCCAAAAGCCCAATAAAAACAAAACAAACAAAAAGCAGTGCTGACCCATAGCCTAGTGGTTAAGGGAGCTGGATCCCACGTTTGAGCATAGGTCAAATCCTGGCCCAAGCAACTTGAGAAACATACAGTGCAGGTGCATGAGTGCCCAAAATCCTGAAAGGAGGGAGGAATGGAGGAGTGATTGCAGCGTGCCAGTCTCCCCTACAGGGTGCCTTGTCACTTTCCCGCTCTGTCTTTCTCTCTCTGTCTCTCTCCAGTGAGCACACACGCCCTTTGGCAATTAAAAAAGGCGAGACACACACACTCAGGAGATGCCTTCTTGTGGTGTGTGAGGAGCGGGGGTAGAGAGAAGACTCACATCACAGTGGCCTTGCCCCTATCTTTAGGTTCAGAAAAGGATGCCAACCACCTGTTGGTACCATGAAGTTCTCCCAGTCTGTCCTGCACACCTGAACTGTGGCATGCTCCCTTCTGCCTTGCTATTTTTTGGGAGAGGTTTTTTTGCTATAGGGTGCATGCACTTGCCAGAAAGAGACAGATACACAGTGAGAAATCACCCTCCAAGGGGGATGGCCATGCTGCAATCCCTTCTCCTCCATTCTCCTCTCAGGATCTTGGGTACGCACGCACACACGCCCTGTGTGAGTTTAAGTTGCCGGATCTGAGACTTGAACCGCAGTCAACTATATGGGAGGCCAGCGACATAGCCATTATGCCAACTGCTGGTCCCCCACCCTACTATCTTGAGAACTCCCGGAACCCTGCACACAGCCCCTGTCACTGAAGCAGGCCTCCTCTGGTCCTGTAAGGGGCCAGGTGAGAGCCGCTAGTGTCTTTAGGCAGACTCAGCAGCTGTGAGAGTGAACGCCACCCAAGACACAGCAGATGTGCACGGGAGGCAGCCAGGAGCCTGGGCACAGCCCCGCCCCCACTCGGGGCCCACGGTTTAGGCGAAATGATAAAGATACACTTGCAGGGCTCAGCAGGTGGCATGGTGGTAAGAGCTGCTTCATTTGAGTCCTGGGAGCAGTGGCATGGAAAAATACATACACAGGCTGCATGTGCATCAGCACCCCAGATCCGGAGAGGAGAGCATAGGAGAAGGGACGGAGGTGTGGCCGTCCCTCCTGAGGCTGCTCATTTTCCCTCTCTCTGTCTCTCTCTGGCATGCACATAGCCTATAGCAAATTTTGAAAAGGGACACTTGCCTTTTTACAAGCATTCTGTGTATGTCTTGAATCTCCTTCTCTAGGCTGACCGGTTCTTATTTATAGCCCAGAACCCAACCAGCCGGGTACAGAATGTGGGTTACGTGTCGTCAGTGCCCAGTGTGGGATTGGCAGATAGGAATATTGTGTTTTCTGTAAACAGCATTGAGCCTCCTCGCAGACCGGATCCTCTTCCTGTGTTTGGCAAAGCGCTTTGTTGCAGTCCAAGTCCGAAGCGCGTCTCTGAG
>NW_006159596.1:412458-493915 GCF_000334495.1 Tupaia belangeri chinensis
CTGCACCTACCACCCCAGTCTGCTTCCATCAGACTCTTCCCCACGGCCCCTTCACTGAGCGTTCCTTTCATCAACCCTCTTCCCACTCGGCTCCCCGCCAGTGACCCCTGTCGTGCTCTGTCCCCACCAGTGTGGCCGTAGGATAGGAAATCGATAAAGCTCTTAATCACAAATAATGCATGGCAGCAGTGGCTGCAGCAGTGAGGTTCGGCTCCTAACCGGGCAGATCGAATGCACCAGAACCAGCCCTGCCAGGGAGGAAGGAGACTGCGCTGGACACCCGCGCCCCGGCCTGGGCTGGCTGTGCCTCCCCACGCACACTGAGAAGGTGACTTTGCTAGGCCTCTGGCTTACCTGCCCTTGCATCCCAGGGTGTGTTGCCCTCTTCACACTCAGCTTGGGAACCCGAAGGCCCTCTTCTACTGCTGCAAAGTACTGAGTTAATTGTATTCATTAAAATACATAAAAAGTTTAAGGAATAAACTTTTTTAAAAAAAAGGTTTTTGCTATAGGGCACATGTACTCGCCAGAAAGACAGAGAGAGACAGAAAGCGAGAAATGAATCCCCAAGGGGGATGGCCATGCCACAATCCCTTCTCTATTCTCCTCTTGGGATCTTGGGGCCTGGCGTGAGTTTAAGTCATTGGGTCTGGGACTTAAACTGCAGTCAACTGCATGGGAGTCCAGTGACATAGCCATTACACCAACTGCTGGTCCCAGGTTTAAAAAAGAGGGCCAGCAGGTGGTGTGGTAGTTAAGGTGCTGGATCCCACATGGCCGACCCTTGGTTTGAGTCCCAAACCTGACAGCTTGAAAAACATGCCAGTTGCATGTGTGTGCATGCCCAGAATCCTGAGAGGAGAATGGAGTAGAAAGGATTGTGGTGTGGCCATCCACCCTCAGGGGTGCTTTCTCACTTTCCCTTGCTTTCTCTCTCCATCTCTCTCTCTGGAGAGTGCACATGTCCTATGGCAAAAATCTAGAGCTAATAATAGGAAGAATGGATAATAATAATTAATAAATAATAATTAAATGAGTTAATATATATCAAGTGCTTAGAATATGGTCTGGCACATGGCGATTGCATAAGTAAACAAGAGCTTTGGTTACATGCATGTTCACGTATGTGATGGCAGGCTTTCTGCTGAGAAACCAGGTTTTAAATCATTGTCAAATTTAGAAAACGACTTTAAATCGACTGAAAAAAAAAAAGGCAAGAAAGATTCCTCTCCGGGACCAGCCCTGTAGCCTCGTGGTTAAAGGAGTCAGATTCCACAGGGCTGACCATGCGGTTCTCAGTGACGTGAGAAGCAGGCCAGGCACCTGTGTGTACTTGCCCCAAATCCAGGCAGGGTGGGGATAAGGACAAAGCACCGGGGGCTCTCTCCCTCTCACTTTGTCGCTGGCAAGTGCATAGGCACTCTAGCAATTAAAAGAAAAAGTTTTATTTATTTATTTTATCTATGATACACAGCATGTGCAAGAGAGAGGGAAGCACCCCGACCCCCTTTCGCCAGTCCGCCGGCTTGTCTGGATCTCAGGCACTTCTGTATGTTTTCAGGCCACCCTGGGGATCCGAACCCAAGGTCGGTCATGTGGCTCCCAGTGCTGTGGGTCACTTTGCCATGCACATGCCACCAGGCTGGGCATCACTGTATTCATTTCAGCACCCATGTCTTTCCCTGGAGAAGGGTAGTGCTTCCTCACAAGATTGCCATAACTTTTGCAACAAATGCATCTTGACGAGCTCCTTGTGTATGACGCACCTTCTTACTCCTCGGGGAAGCAGTTCCGTTGATGGGCTGGCCGTTCTGCGTGCTAAGCAAATGGTGGAAAACCCAGCGCACAGGATGACAGGTGTGGTGAGCGCTGGGCTGGCCGTTACTGACTCATCCCGCCCAGTCGGCAGGGGCTGGAGGGGCCCAAGCAGTTCCAGGTCCCCAGACCTCGGCACCAGGGAGACTCATCCAGGCCTCTGCAGGCGCCCCGTGGGTTTAGGGTTGGTGACCTGGCTCTGGTTTCCACCACTGGCTTAAGCTGCTGGCAGGGGACAAGGACAGAAGGAGGAAAAGCACTCTGAACCACCAAGTCACAATTTGGCCTTGCTCACTCCTTAACAGGAGGTTTATTTTTTTGCCTCACAAAATCCCTGTAATTGTTCTTTTCTACCTTTATGTGTGGGGCACACGTGCGAGAGTGAGTGAGTGTGCGTGTGTGAAAGGGGGAGAGAGAGAGGAGTCCCTCCCCAGGGCCTGGGCCCCCTGCAAGCCTCTTGCTCCCGCCAGTCTGGCAGATGGCAGGCCCTCACACAGGCTGACAGGCCAGGCATGGGGACACAGTTGCCATTGGGAACTGGCTTCTCTTTCGCAGTTCTGCTGGACCACAGAGCCAGTCCCTACGTCCCCAGTTTGACAGAGTTTTCACCTTACTGGTTTTGGTTCTGCCAAGAACTAGCCAAACAACCAGGCAACGAGTTTTAATTTTCTCGTCTGTGCATGAGGAGTTGGCTGCACGGGGCCCATGCTCGAACTGTCTCTGTCCACTTTTCCCAGGGAAAAGCTAAACAGAGATGCTGAGCCTCTAGGACAGGCACAGAAGAAGGGTAGGGGGAGAACCCAGGTCGACAATGGCAGATGCACGTTCGAGTCCCGGGTCATCTCACCTCGCTGGTGCTGAGCAAGAAGGGCGACGGAGGCACAGGAGTTCCAGGAGGACCGTGGTTCTGAATCACTGAGTCACGAAGCAAGTGGCTAACTGTGTTAGTGACAACCGCAGGAGCCAGAGGGAGGCAGGGAGAGGCACACTGAGCGGAGAGGCCCGGTGTGGGGGAGGAGGAGTGGATGAAAAGGAAGCGTCCTGGGCATGTGGAGCACAGCGGAGAGTGGGGACATCAAGTGCACCAGAAAGAGGTCCAGGAGCAGAGACGGAGAGGGAGAAGCACCTCCACCCTGGAGCACAGAGACACCACCGCGGTGGGACAAGCCTGGCAATGCAGGCTGACCTGATTTGATTACAGCAACAGGAAGTGAGGGGCACAGAGGGCAGAGTAGCCTGACCCTCGGAAGTGAATAAAATAACAGGAGATACCACAGTTGCCATGGCATTAAAATGCCTCGTGCAGCATTTAGCTGTCCCCCCCCCCCCCCATGACTTGATTCTGTTCTTGTACCACGTTCGTGTCGTTGCAGCATCGCCGGGAAACTAAATTTAGACCTTTGGGGCCTGGGGGCAGGGAAGAGGAGCCCAGCTCTCCCTGCTTGCGTGGACTCTGGGCCAATATTCCTCTTCACGGGGTGCGTGCTTCTTTTGCTCTTTGCTTTATGAGATAGGAAACCCTTGCCAGGCTTGGGTCTGGAAAAGCTGCCGAGTGACAGGACTTGAAAAAAAAAATGACAAATTGGAAACAATTTTCAAAAGGCAACTGCTTTAGAAATTTCTTCAGAAAAATCAATAGGATAGAGAAATTTGACATATAAATACAATCACCATCGAAACCAAATGTATTTTCTTTTTATTGGATTACTGTATGGATGTGTGAACGAGAGAGAGGTATTTTGGGTCTGGGATCCCCCGGTGTGTTGCGGTCCTCCTGCCCCAGCCTCCCGGTCAGCCAGGATCACAGGTGTGTGCACAGGGCCTGTCTCTTTTAGGCTGGGCCGGGAGCTGAACCTGGGCTTCCTATGTGGCCCTGGCCACTATCCAGCCGCAGCCTCCATTGGTGCCACCACAGGTGGGGCCACATACATGTATTACATTTATTTTACTGCCTTCAAAAAAAAATATTTTACTGGGCAGTAATTTAGATTTTAGGGTCCTGGGGCTCACAGGTGGCATGGTGGTTAAGGTGTTGGCTTCCCACATAGCCAACTGAGGTTTGGGTTCCAGACCTGGCAGCTTGCCTTGTTGCTTTCTCTCTTTCTCTCTCTGTGGTCAAAAGAAAAAATAAATAATAATAATAATAACAAATAAATTAAACAAATAATTCTTTAAAAAAGATGATGCGAGGGACCAGTAGTTGGCGTAATGGCTATGTCACTGGACTCCCATGTAGTTGACTGTGGTTTAAGTCCCAGACCCGGTGGCTTTAACTCATGCCAGGCATGTGTGCGTGCGTGCGTGCCCAAGATCCTGAGAGAAGAATGGAGGAGAAGGGATTGCGGCATGGCCATCCTCCCAGGGGGTGATTTCTTGCTTTCTCTCTCTCTCTCTCTCTGTCTTTCTGGCGAGCGCACGCGCCCTATAGCAAAACCTCTCCAAAAAAATATAAATAAATAAAAATGATAGAGTCCTGTAGCTGATACCATGCACAAGGAGGTACTGCAGAGGGCAGGTGCATTGTTTACCCTGGGGACATTGCCATGTACAGGTGAATGCAAAGGGGTTTTTAATGGGCATACTTAACACAAACGTTACAGCGGTCATCAAGACCCAGGGCCTGATGTGGGAGACGGGTGGGCTATCTGAATTGTGGCCAGATGGACCAGAATATTCACGCTGTCATGGTAATCTCTCTTTGTAGATAAATGGCACCAGAGAAGATAAATTCCGTCCAGAAACTGGCTCGGTCAGCCTGAGGTTAAAATACATGCCACTGGGGCTGCCAGGTGGTGTGGTGATTAAGGCACTGGACTTCCACATGGGTGGCCATGGTTCAAGCCCTGGACCTGGTGGCTTGCTTTCTTACTTTCTCTCTCTCTGTCTCTCTCTAGTCAAATGAAATAATAATAAATACATTAAATAAATAATTCTTTAAAAAATAAAAGAGATATGTTTTAGAATACATGCTATTAGTTTGTGGTCTGCTGGAGGAATACTCTGGACTCAATGTCGGGAAAGAACGGGTCACCTGGTTCCCGAATACTTGAGGAAGCATCTCTTTCACTTGCACTGTAGCTGGCTTAATCTTCCTTAGGCCTTGGCTTTTACACAAAGTGACCAGACATATTAAGACCCAAGTGACCTGTCCTGTGGTAGAAGTGTGCATGTTTTCCTGGGCATCCAACTCAAGAATATTTTCCGTCTTCATGGAAGAGAGGAGGTTGGCCTTCGGCTATGAAGACTCAGGCAGTGAGATTGTGCCACGGGGTTACAGATGCCATCTTTGGAGGGCACAGTGCCCTCTTCCTCTTCCAAATGGGACTCTCGGGTTTTGCATTCAATATTCAGAAATGAAAATAGTCACGGGGTCCCATTAACTTTGTCACACACAAGGACAGGCCAATGAAGTCTCTGGAGCTCCTGGCATTGAAATGATACCCTTGGTCCACAGGCAGCCTTTCTCCAGAGGGGCCTGATGTGAAGCCTCCCCTTCCTGGGAGGTAACTGCGGGGAACCTGCCTTGGATCTCTTTGACTCACGTGTCATTTCAGGTCACTTGAGGTCTTATTGATCCTCCTTACTGAGTCCCTAGATCAATTCCCAGGAAAAGATGCTGGGGCCAAAGTTTTGGGATGGCTTTCAGATCAATTTAAAGAGGCCTACTCAAATGCTTCAGTGCTCACGATCAAGGGACGCAAGGAAAACAGCTCCGTGGTAGGACTCGCACGGTCTGCTTGGGGGAAGTGCCAGGGGAGCGGCCCTGGTGTAGAAGGTGTTCCACACACCCTAATCATGTCTTCCAGCCGGCATCTGGGAAATGCCTCAAGCACGGGTCAGCACGCGTTTCCCAGAGGAGGGGAAACCTCGCTGTTGCTCGCCCTGAAGTCTGGGCGGCTCCCCACTGCCCACGCTCTCCCCCTGATTCTCTACCTGTACAGATGTGACCCAGGCTGGGCTCGTTCTCAGTTACGGAGGAGGGCAGAGAGTGGGAGTGAGTCAGCGATTTTATCCCCTTCCACCAGTCTCGTGGCTTCGGGTATCTTCAACTAACTTTCCTTAATATTTCTGTAGTCTCTTGGAGAGCGCTCACTGAGAATTTTGAGTTAGAGTGGATTGACTCATCTTGCTTAAAGGCCCATTTTTATCCTCTAAGGGACTATTTCTGTTGCTGCCATATTCTTTCCAAGAATTTGGAGAGGTTTATCATGACTAGAAAGTAGTTTGGGGGCCAGCAGGAGACATGGTGGTTAGGGTGCAGGTCTCCCACATGGTCGATCGCTGTTCAAGTCCCAGATCTGGCAGCTTGAAAATCATGCTGGGCGCATATAGGCTTGCGTGCCCAAAATTCCAGGAGGAGAATAGAAGGGATTGTGTTGTGGTATCCCCCCACTGGGATTGATTTCTCACTTTCCTTCTCATTGTCTCTCTCTGGCGAGTGTACCTGCCTTACGGTAAAAAGGCTAAAAACAAACAAACAAACAAAAATGGTAGGTGGTGGGCCCCATAGCCTAATGGTTACGGCGGCCAGATCCCGTGCAGCTGAACATGGTTCAAATCCCTGTAGCTCGAGAAACAAAGCAAGCAGTTGGCCATGTAGGATCCAACCACCTTAACCTTCACGCCACAGGCTGGCCCTCTCTTCGTTATTATTACTTTTTTCTTTTTACCACTCTACCTTCAGCCTCCACCCCAGTTAGAAGGAGGATAAGAAAAAGCCCAAACCGTATGTTTCCCAGGATGCCCTCGATGTGGCTGGATTTGCAGCTTTCTAGCCTAGATCGACATTTTTATTTTTTGAGGCTGCCCCAATTTGAAAAAAGAAGCATATCGGCTTTGACTTCCATCCTGGGGCTGGACAGGCAGTCCTCACTCTACAAAGAGATCTGTTCCCAGAGCTGCTTTGTGTATGTTGTTTGTTTCCAACACAGAATGCATTTTTTCACTGGAAACAATGTTCCCAGACTAACCCACAAAAGCCTATTTAACCCACATGCTAAGTAGAAAAAAATATGTTGAAATTCTCAGAAACACAACAGGGAGAATGAGTAAGAAGTACAGTTTGAATGTTTATCTTGAATAGGAGCTCTTGGGGATGCAGGAGCTTCCAGCAACTGGAAGATGAGGCAGCAAAGGCAGGGGTGTGGAAGGATCAGGTGGAGGTCCAGGGTCACGGCCAAGGCTCAGTCCTGCATCTGACAGGGCCGAGCTGTGGACTGCAGCCCCACTGGGTGAGGAGCTGCATAGCACCGGCAGGTCTAAGCATGCCTGGGGGAGCGTCCGAGAGCCACAGGCAGCAGAGGGCAGCTGGGGGCTGATGCCAACACTTCCACCCAGGGAACTCCACGGGCTAACACCAACATGGGAGAATCCTGCCATAAAACAGATGTGACGGCAGGTCTGGAGCCTAGTACTTAAGGGAGCTGGATCCCACATGGCTGACTGCAGTTCGAAATCCTGGCTCTGGTGGCTTGAAAAAATAGTGTGTAGACAAAATCTTGATGGGATGGAGAAAAGGAGAAAGGATGTGGTTATACCACATCCCATTGGAGAGGTGTTTTCTCCCTCTTTCTCTCTTAGATGTTAAGATGATTAGATGATTTCAAAACGAGTTCTAGTGGGGGCTGGCAGGTGGCATGGTGGTTAAGGGCGCTGACTCCCACCTGACCGACTACGGTTTGAGTCCTAGAGCTGGCGGTGTGCCCTCTCTCTCTCTCTTACTCTGTTCCTCTCTGGTCAAATTTAAATAAATCAAATAATAATGATAAAGAAGTTCTAGTGATGGGGACCAGCAGATGGCATAATGGTTATGTTGCTGGACTCCCACATAGTCGACCACAGTTTGAGGCCTAGACCTGGAGGCTTAAACTCATGCCAGGCGTGTGTGTGTGTGTGTGTGTGTGTGTGTATGTGCCCAAAGTTCTGAGAGGAGAATGAAGGAAAAGGGATTGTGGTGTGGCCATCACCTGTTCGGGGGTGATTTCTCGCTTTTTCTCTCTCCGGTGAGCACATGTGCCCTATAGTAAAAAAAAAATCTCTCTCTAAAAAAAAGAGAGAGAGTTCTAGTGATGAAGACACTAATATGGAAGATATATGTGAAGAGTCTGAATAAAATTTCATCATGACAGGCCAGCAGTTGGCATGGTGGTTACAGTGTGGGACTCCCATACAGCCAACAGAGGTTCAAGTCCTGGACCTAGCAACTTACTTTCTCACTTTCCCTCTCTCTCTCTCTGTCTCTCTTGCTCTGGTCAAATTAAGAAATAATCAATAAAATTACATACATAATTCTTTAAAGAAATTTTCATTGTGAAATGTGAAATTGAAAATAGCAATAGTCCTTAAAGCTGTTGTTTTATGTAATGTGTATTTAAAGATATATGCAACCAAGTTATATGTTAGGTTATTACATGCTTTTGACTCTTTCATCTCTATCCTAATTGTTTATAAATCCAACTGGGCTACTTAGTTGTGGGGGGGAGTCTCCCTGGAAAAATAGGGGCCACAGTACACGTGTCACCTCTTTGTATTCGGGCAGATGTGGAACACACTGACACATGCTTACTTCTAGAACCAAAGCATACTGGACTGCCAGTACCAGGATGCGAGGCTAGGGGCTCTAGCTGGATATCTTATCTTGCCCACACACCGTGGGCAAGCCGGTCCTCTCTCTCTGTCTCAGTTTTCTTTTTTTTTTTTTTAATTTAAAATTTTTGCCATAGGGCATGTGTGCTCACAAAGAAAGAGAAAGACAGTGAGAAGGAAAGTGAGGAACCACCCCCAGGGGGGGATGGCCACACCCCAATCCCTTCTCCTCCATTCTCCTCCGGAGGTTTGGGCATGCCCGCATATACATCCAGAGTGATTTTCAAGCAGTCAGGTCTGGGACTCAAACCGTGGTCAACCATGTGGGATTCCAGCCCTGTAATCTCCATGCCACCTGCTGGCCCTGCTGATGTTTTTAAATGGAGGTTGGTAATTGTATCCGTTTTCTAGCTGCTAGAACAAAGTACCATAAACTGAGTGGCTTAAAGTAACAGAAGGTCATCTCCCAGTTCTGGAGGTAGAGGCCCGAGTTCACGGTGCCTTAGGGCGATGCTCCCTCTGAGACCCGCAGGGAGTACCTCCTTTGTCTTCCTAGACTGCTGCTGTTTCCAGCAATCTCTGGTGCCACGTGGCCTGGAACTGCGCTGTGCAGGTCACATGGCCGTCGCCACCCTGCGTCTTCACTTCATATGGCCTTCCCCGTGCACAGTCTCTGTGTCACAAACTCCCCAATGTGACTCCAGTCGTGTTGGTTAGAGCCTGCCCTCACTACCCAGTTTCATCTGGATTACCGCTGGAAAGACAATATTTCTCTTGTTTTTGCTAGCAGGTACGTGCACTTGCTGGAGAGAGAGGAGAAAGCACCCCTAATGGGGAGTGGTCGGGCCAGTCTCTTCCCGGTTTCTCCCTCCTTGTAGGATTTGGGCACACGTGCACGGTGCTGTCCAGCTGCCTTAGCCACCAGCTCACAGAGCCAGCCCTCTTCTTCTTTAATAATTTGTGGGGACTGAATTCCTCTCTTTATAGTACCAGTTCTTTCTTGCAAAGACTCTCCACAGGCCCAGCCACAGTGGTACCCACTGCTGAAATGCTGTGCTCTGCAGGTTGAACCCACATGGGAGCCTGGTTCAATTCCTGGTCCATCCTGAAGGCTGGAAAAGCTGGGCAAGGTGCATCCCTTAATTCCGGCAACTCAGAGTGAGGCAGAGGCTGGGGAGTTACAGGCATATCTGGACAAGGTAACTAATCTCTGTCTGAAAAAGAGCCAGATGGACCAGCAGGTGTCGTGGTGGGTAAGGCTCGGAATCCCACAGGTCCACTCTGTGATTGGAGTCCGGGGCCCAGGACCTTGAAAAACACACTGTGTGCGTGCTCCAAATCCTGAGAGCAGATGGAGGAGAAGGGATTGCGGCACGGCCAGCCTCCTGGTGTGATTTCTCACTTTCCCTCTGTCTTTTCGTTTCTCTCTGGCAAGTGCACGGGTTCTATGGCAAAATTCTTTAAAAAACAAAGGACACAGGTATGGGGGTGCGTTTGTAGTCCCAGCTGGGAGGCTGAGGCTGGAAAATCCAGGGATTCTCCTTGGATGGAAAACAAACAAACAAAAACAAAAGCAAAACAAACAAACAATACCCTGATTCTCTAATAAGAGAAATGCTCTAAATTTTATTATCTAAAATCTCTTCCCTGTGAGATGCTATCACCTCAGTGTGTTGCTCGCTGAGAATGATCGGATTTCAAACCCCAAACTGCAGCTGGCTCTGCTTGTCAATAACCCCGAGAGCAGGAACTCGCTTTGTTTAGTGGGAGAGCCGTTCTCTGTGCAGGACCAAGAGCACGGGACACATTGTCTCCGTTTCCGGTGACCTGCTCACTGCCTTCCTTCCGGACAAGCACCGCCCCTGTGTGTCCCCAAGTTGCTCACCACACCCCGATGCCATGTGGCTGGCAGATCCACCCTCGCGGCTTCTGGTCTGCCCTAGGAGCCGTGTCCCCGTTTTAACTGTTGAAGTCAAGCAGACCCGGGTTCAGATTTGAGCTCTGTCACCAACAAGCCTCTCACCCACGTCTCTGAGCCTGTTTCCTCATCAGTCACAGGAGGTAATGACCCCTCATGGGATGGTGGTGCGATACGGAGTGTCTGATGCCCAGTCGACCGACAGTCTGCACACAGTGGTGCTGTTTTCATGGAAGAGCAATGTTTTGGGGACCTGTGGGGACCTTTCCTGTCACTTACTGGAGGCCTTCTGCACACAACCTTCCCAGGGCAGGACAGTGGGCCTGGGCCCCACGTGAGCAGATAAGGTGTGTTCTGAATGTGGCCCTAACACTCTGACAGCTGGAAATGCCACTTTGCTGTCCCTGGGTCTTTCCTTTCCTTTCCTTTCCTTTCCTTTTCTTTCTTTCTCGATCTTTTTGAGAGATTTTTGCTATAGGGGCACGTGTGCTCACCAGAAAGACAGAGACAGAGAGACAGAAAGCGAGAAATCACCCCCCCAGGGGGGATGGCCACGCCACAATCCCTTCTCCTCCATTGTCCTCTCAGGATCTTGGGCATGCACACACACACGCCCAACGTGAGTTTAAGCCACCGGGTCCGGGACTCGAACCATGGTTGACTACATGGGAGTCCAGTGACATAGCCATTATGGTAATTGCTGATCCTGGGAGGCACGGTTTCTGGCCATCATCTCCCCTCTGGCCTACGATTGGTGGATCTGGCATAGTGGCCCTTACTTGGCACAGAGATCAGTGCAGGACAAGCTGTTCCATGTGGGAGGGAAGGTCAAATGTGGGGCCTGGCATGTGAAAGCAGAGATGGGGGTCGACTCTGTGACACAGCAGTAACGTGCTGCTCAAGAGACTCTGGATCCATGACGACGGCGGTTCGGATCCCTGGCTCGGTTGTCCTGAGGCACGTGTATGAGTACCCCCAATCCGGGGTACTGTAAATGCTCTAGCATTACTCTAAATAGCACGACTGTGTGTAGACCGTCCACCAGGCACGGGACACGCCGTGTCTCACCCCAGGAGGGGTTCTCACCGTCCTGTTACAGACGAGGAAGGCTTGGGGATGTTGGTGAGGGGCTTGCTGGTCACAGAGCTTGGATCTGAACCCAGGTCTGCTGGACTGGAGGAAGGGGATCGTGGTGCAGCCAGACCCTGAGCAGGGTGTCATCTCTCTGTTTCCCCTGCATTCTATCCTGAGTAAAGAAAACAATGAAAACCAAAAGACCACAGAGGTGGGTCTGGAGGTCCTCGTGCCAGGCCAGAGCGTGTAAGCCCCAGACACTAGGCGTGGGCAGCATCTGCTTCAGGCCGGGACCAGCAGGAGCAGAGGAAGGGAGGTGGAACTGGTGGGACAGCCGCCTGCAGTTCGCAATCGCAAGCAGGCCCAGGCCACTGGCTGGGAATCCCTTCCTAATTAGGGCACTGGGCAGGGGGGGGGGCTTTCTGATCTTTCACTCAACTATCATGCTCTTGAGCACCCCAAAGGAGACCAGGTTTCCAAATAGCTCCCAGGGAAGGTGGGGCAGGCCGTGAGACCCCTCGGCCGGGCCTGAGCATGGAGAGACTGTCCAGGAGGTAACAGCATTGCAATCCATGCCCCTTGGTTCTCTATCGATACCCTTCACGGGTCAGGCCTTCGGCCCCTATTTTGGGTTCAAGAACTGCGATCAGAGAGAAAACTGAGCAAGCTCTGCTACCTCCCACTACCTTCCCACCCAAAGTGGGAGGGACAGGCCCAGGGCCCAGGCGGCCCAATCTGCCTTAAGGTGTGACGGGGCTTGGCTAATGTCTCATGTCATGTGTGTGTCTGAGCTAGAGGGGTTTAGAATAGCAGCCCTTGGGACCAGCAGATGGCGTCATGGTTACAACGCTGGGCTCCCATGTAGTTGACTGTGGTTCGAGTCCTGGACCTGGCAGCCTAAAACTCACACTGGGTGTGTGCCCAAAATCCTGAAAGGAGAATGGAGGAGAAGGGATTGTGGTGTGACCATCTCTCCTGGGGGAAGGATTTCTTTTCATTTTCTGTCTTTCTGTCTCTCTGACAAGCGAATGAGCCCTATGGCAAAAATCTCTCTTAAAAAAAAAAAATAAGAATAGGAGCCCTTCCCCAACCTCTCCCTGAGTCTGGAGGAGGTGGGTGGAGAATGGAGCAGGGTACCTGAGGGCCCGCCCTGCCTGCGGCTCTTTTCTTTAAAACCTGTTTTCCAGATCAAGAGATGAACCCACTGACCGACCAGCTTGTGATGTAGGAAGGAAGGGGTATTATCTCTCATATTTCACGCCAGAATGTGAAACAATCAAGGGCTTCAGTAACGTTCCCAAGGTCACCGGGAGAACTAGTTACAACGGATGGATCGGGTTTCTGCTCCTTCCAGTCCGGCTGTCTCAGACCAGAGCTTGCAGCCTCTTTCATGCCCACGTTTATTATAATCGGGGGCCGTTGCTGGGAATTCTTTCCTTGCTGGGAATTCTTTCCGTTTCAACCTCTCATTAAAAAAGTGGGCAGCCCTTGTTTTCCTAGCTCACTGCAGCTCTACTTCCTGAGTTAGTAAGCAAGGTCTAAAGATGGGCGGGTTTCCCCTCCGCACATAGGCTCCTTTGCTCTTCCAGCTCCTGGCCTTGGGCTGCAGCTGTTCCAGGAGGGGGAGGGCCCGAGGAGGAGTGCAGCCCCAGCCGCTGAGTGCCCCCTATTTATAGCAGGGGAGGGGCTGTCTCCTCCCGAGAAGTCTTGATGCAGGCGACGGGAAGTGGGCTCTGATGGACGCTCCATGCCCCTGCACAAAAGCCTGTTACACTGCCCCTCAAACCCGAGCAGGTGTCAGAAGCGCTTGGAGTGGCTTGTTACAAGATGGGCTGGGTGGGGCTAGCAGTGGCATGCTACTTAAAGCTCTCACTCACACCTGGCCGAATGCAGTTTGAGTCCTGGACCTGACGGCTTGAAAAACCATACCAGGCACACGCGCGTGTGTATGCCCAAAATCCTAGGAGGAGGACGAAGAAATCACTTCCCCCAGAGTGATTTCTCACTTTCCCTCTCACTGTCTCTGTCTCTGTCTCTTTCTCTCTCTCTGGTGAGTACATGCACCCTAAGGCAAAAACCTCTTAAAAAACAAAAAAAGGTCAACTGAGTAAGGCCAGCAGTAGGTAGTGGTGGTGCAGTGGTGGTGGACTCCCACGTGGTTGACTGTAGTTCAAATCCTGGACCCGATAACTTGAAACTCACACCAGGGGCATGCGCGTGCTTGGGCAAAACCCTGAGAAAGAATGGAGAAGGGATTGGGATTGTGGGTGGCCTTCCCTCCAGGGCATGATTTCTCGCTTTCTCTTTCTCTGGTGAGTGCACACACCCTATAGCAAAAAACAAAAACAAAAAACAAGACTCTTAGATAGATAGATAGGTAGGTAGATAAATAGATAAATAAAAATCAGGTTGGGGCCAGCAAATGGCATGGTAGTTAAGGTGCTTGACTCCCATGTGACTGCAGTTCAAGTCCCAGGCCCGATGGCTTGAAAATCATACCAGGCACATGTACGTCTGTGTCCAAAGTCCCAGGAAGGAAATGGAGAAGGGATTGTGGTGTGGCTATCCTGCTAGGGGCTGATTTCTCACTTTCTCTCTCACTATCTCTTTCTCTCTCTGGGGAGAGAGATACACGCCCTATAGTAAAACCCTGTAAGAAGAAGGGCCAGCTGCTGATGTGGCCAGCCACAGTGATGCAGGCCGCAGAGTGCTGCCATGTGAGGCTGAAGTCACCTGGGAGGCCCAGGTTCCAGTCTTGCACCAACCTAACCAGGCTGGGCCCAGGAGCCTGGAGTCCTAGCAGCGGGAGGCTGGGCAGCAAAGACCATGTCAAAAGCCCTCTCTCTTGGGAACTAGCAGTTAGCATAATGGCTGGCGCTGGACTCCCATGTAGTCGACCGCGGTTTGCGTCCCGGACCCGGTGGTTTAGAACTCACGCCAGGCGTGTGTGCGTGCGTGCCCAAGATCCCGAGAGGAGAATGGAGGAGAAGGGATTGCGGCGTGGCCATCCCCCAGGGAGGGGGTTTCTGTCTCTATGTCTCTCTCTGTCTGGAGAGCGCACGTGCCCTATAGTGAAAACCTCTAAAAAAAAAGAAATAAAAAAAAAAAATTAAAGCTCTGTCTTCTCTCTTTCACTCTCCTGCCTCATCTCATCACTCGCTCTCATGAGAAAACAAGATCTCAGATTCCAGGGCCTCACAGAGTTCCCGGTTCCCTTAGTCTCAGTCTCAGGGGCTGCTGGGGACAGCTTGCTACAGAAGGTGGGGAACAGCAGTGTCTTTCTCTTGCTTCCAGAGGTGAGAAGTCTGAGAGGGGGTGCTGGGCATCGCTGAGGGTCTGCGTCCTCATTGTAGACAGCGCCTTCTTGCTGTGTCCCCACATGTCGGAAAGGTGAGGCGCTCTCTGGGCCTATTTGATTAGGGCGCTAGTCTACTCACGAAGACTTCACCCTCATGACTAATAGCCTCCTGTAGGCCCCACCTCCTAATGTTGTCACATCGGAGATCAGATTTTCAGTCCAGGAATGGCAGGGGTCACAACATTCAGCCCCAAACAGCAGATCTGGGATGTGGCTCTCAAACATACCTTTCTTTTTATGTTCTATTTATGTATTTATTTATTTTAAACCTTTGTTGTACGGTGTGTGTACTCGCTGGAGAGAGAGACAGACAGACAAAGTGAGGAACCACCCCCTGGGGGGATGGCCATGCCGCAATCCCTTCTCTTCCATTCTCCTCTTAGGATTTTGGGCACGCACGCCTACGTGCATGGTGTGTTTTTCAAGCCACCAGATCCAGGATTCAAACCACACAGTCAGCCATGAGGGATCCAGTTGCCTTAACCACCATGCCACTGACTGACCCTTTCTATCTATCTTTCTTTCTTTTCTAAAGCTTTTTGCCATAGGGTGTGTGTGCTCACTAGAGAGACAGTGAGAGAGAAAGTGAGAAATCACCCCCCAAAGGGTGTGATCACACTGCAGTACATCCTCCTTCTGGGGTTGTGGACACTCATACATGCGCCTGGGTCCAGGACTCAAACCATTCTCAGCCATGTAGGAGTCTAGTGCCTTAACCACCATGCCACCTGCTTGCCTCTCTGTCTTCTTCTTTAATATTTCTTTTTAAAAATTATGTATTTATTTTAATTTTATTTATTATTATTGTCATTTTTAATTGTGCTTTAGGGTCTGTGTACTCACAAGAGAGACAGAGAGTGGAAAAATGAGAAAGCAAGCTTCCAGGTCTGGGACTTGAACTGTGGTTGATCCTCTTGGAGTCTGGCGCCTTAACCAATATGCCATCTGCTGGTGCCTGTTTCTTTCTTCAGAGAGAGACAAAGAGAGGCAGTCCCAACAGCGTTTTCACATCACGATCCACCCTCAGCCTGAGCATGTACAGGGAAGCCTTGAGACTCAAACCTACGACCTTCCCGTGTGAGTCCTGCGCCGTAGGGTGTTGACTTACTGCCGTGCCACCGTCCGAGTCCTCTTTTCTGCCTTCTTCAGTTGTATAATTACTTCCTTCACATTCCTTCTCCTTAAATGAAAGTGACTAAGATTCTGACTTTCCCTCTAAACAAATCCTTACCTCTCACAGGTTTTATTTATTTAGTTGAGAAAGATTTTTGCTCTCAGGAGTGTTCACTTGCTGAAGAGACAGAGAGAGAGAAAGCGAGAAGTCACCCCCTGGGGCATGGCCGCGCCGCAATCCTTTCTCCTTTCTTCTCCCAGGGTCTTGAGCACACACGTGCATGTGCCTGGCACAAGTTTCAAGCTTATGGGTCTGTGCGGCCGGCCACGTGCGGGAGTCCAGCACCTTAACCATTACACCACCTGCTGGCCCCCCTTGTAGGTTTTAATAAGTAGCGTTTTTCTTTTTCTTTTTTTCTTTTTTTTTGGAGAGATTTTTGCTATATGGCATGTGCGCTCGCCAGAAAGACAGAGAGAGACAGAGAGACAGAACGCGAGAAATCACCCCAAGGGGAGATGGCTGCAATCCCTTCTCCTCCATTCTCCTCTCGGGATCTTGGGCACGCACGCACACATGCCTGGTGTGAGTTTAAATCACCGGGTCTGGGACTCGAACCACGGTCGACTACATGGGAGTCCAGCGACATAGCCATTATGCTAACTGCTGGCCTCAGTAGCGTTTTTCTTATCATTATTTGCTAAATTATCTTGCTTTTCTCTCATTGATAGAAGTCAAAGATTTTAAACAAAACCAGTCTCTCATCTTTAGGTCCCCTTGCTTTCTTGGTTTTCCTCTGCCGTTTGTAGACTGAGGGGATAAAGCCCTATAAGCAGAGTCTCTGTGACTTGTGCGCTCAGCAAGGGTAAATTGCACCCTGTTGCCATTTAAGAGGGCATAGAATTTGGAGGATAAAGGCTCAGGCCCCTATCTCTGCTTGTGAGTATCCGCTACTTGTGAGCATCCGCTACTTGTTACTGATAACCAAATACACAACCTGCCTTGAGTCTCACTTTTATCTACAAATGGAACATTTAGTTACATTATTTCTAACCTTTTCTATAGAGGACTCTGTAGAGATTTGGAACTGGCCTGAGTGAAACTGGCTGAGCGATTTTTAGGCTGACCTGTTAGTTGAGGTCGATTGGCCGTAGATACTAGAGAAGCCAAGCCCAGTGCTTGCCAGGAGCAAGGATTCCTTGTGTATTTTCATTGCTTTTTTCTTTAAAAAAAAGAAAAAATCGTATAGGAGGTGCCGTGCACTCACGAGAGAGAGAGAGAGAGAGAGAGAGAGAGCGCGATAGAGACCGACTCTCCCATGGAGCAGTCATGGAGCAGTCCCTTGTCCTTCATCTGTCCCTTCTCCTGGGATTTTAGGCATGCATCCACGTGTGCCTGGTTTTCCAAGCTGCTGGGTCTGGTACTCAAACTGTGCAGTTAGTCGTGTGGGGTGCAGCTGCCTTGACCCCCCCACTCCAGGAGCTGGTCACCTGGCAGGTTTTCTTATGTGACACAGGGGAAAGAAAGCCCATTGGGCAGGGGCTCATTCCCTTCCCTTCTGTAGCAAGACTGGGAACAAGAGGAGGCCCACGCTGCATCACTACAGGTTATCTGATGTTCAGAGCCGCTTTCTCCACCGGCGCTCCCCCAGGATCTCCCATGGTACCCTACATGGAGGGCCTCAGAACCTAATGAACATTTGACTGCTTCTCTGCTTGTAACTTTCCCCCGATTAAACCTTATTTAAAATTTATCCTGTGCCATGAACATTGTTCATATGAAGGTGAAGGAGTGGGGAGGTGGTTCAAAAAGTTCATGGAAGGGCCCCAGGTGGCATGAAGTTAAGGAGGCTGGATTCCACGTGACTGACTGGACCTGGTGGCTAGAAAATCATGCTGGGTGCGTGTGCGTGTGTGCCCAAAATCCTGAGAGGAGATTGGAGAAGAAGGAATTGTGGCATGGCCATCCCCCGGAGAGAAGGACAGTTCCTCATTTTATCGCTCTCTCTCTGTCTCTGTCTCTTTCTGGTGAGCATGTGCGTCCTATAGCAAAAACAAACAAAACAAAAAGTTCATGAGAAATGCATATGACGGGACCAGGAGATGGCATAATGATTATGTCACTGGACTCCCATGTAGTCAACTGTGGTTCCAGCCCTAGACCCAGTGGCTTAAAACTCACTCTGGGAGCGTGTGCATGTGTGCCTAAAATCCCAAGAGGAGAGTGAAGGAGGAGGGATTCTGGTGTGGGCATCCTCCCTGGGGGTGGTGGTGATTTCTTGCTTTCTGTCTCTGGTGAGTACACACACCCTGTATTTAAAAAAAAAAAAGCATCCAAAAACACTCCACTGGGTTGCAAATCTTATTTTGCACCATAATAAACTCGCACTTAAATCCCATTTTTCACAGACTGTTTTGAAGTCCCCTCATCGGTGCATCCCTGTTACTTCTTTGCACAACCCATGTCATTTGATGGCCTCATGCTAGGTGCTTTACACACACTCTCTCGTTTAATCCAATAGCAAGCCCAACAGCTATGCATATCACCCCATTTTACAAGTGGGGGAGCCTGGTGCTCAGAGAAGTTGAGCGACTTGCCCAAGGGCCACACGGCTGGAGCGGAAGAGCTGGAGGTTGAGGCCGACTCGTTTGGTTTCTGAGCCCAGGATTTTGCTCCAGAAGGGCACCCTTGCCAGCCCGGACGTCTAGATGTTTTCTCATAGATGGCGTTAAAGACTTATTCGGACAGAATCAGCATAGTAAGACAGGTTTTAATAGATGAAAGTAAAGTGTCAGGGACATCTTTTCAAATGTGGCCAAAAGCACGCTATGGGGTCAGCAGGTGGCATGGTGATTGGGGCGCTGGCCTCCCACGTGGCCGACCACAGTTCATGTCTCAGAGCGGTTTACCTTATTGCTTTCCCTCTCTCTCTCTGAGTCTCTGTGGTGAGCGCACGTGCCCTATAGCAAACTAAAATAATAAATAAATAAAACGAAATTAAAAATTTTTTAAAAAGTACCATATGGACAAAGCAGCAGCCCTTAAATTTAAAAAATTTTAAAAAAGTACCATATGGACAAAGCAGCAGCCCTGATTGAAAATGATTGACTCAGGGCCAGCAGATGGTCTGGTGGTTGGGGGTGCTGGGTTCCACATGGCTGACCGTGGTTCGAGGCCTGGACCTGGCAGCTTGCTTTCTCACTCTCGCTTTCCCTTTCTCTCTCTCTCTGGTCAAATTAAAAAAAATAATAATAGCAAATGGAATTAAATAAAAAAAGAAAAAATGATTGATTCATTGGAGGTAAGGAATACATGGTGATGGGAAATATGTATATTATATATGTATTTCATTTGTTAGGGCATGTGCACTTGCCAGAGAGAGATGGCAGAGGTGGGGTGTAATAAAGTACCCTGTGGAGGTTGGTCATTCCATATCCCTTCCATTTGGGATTCGGGGCACACACGTACACGCACCCAGGGTATTGTTCAAGATGCTGGATCTGGGACTTGAACTGCACACTCAGCCATGTAGGATCTGACCACCTTAACCACCATACCACCAGCTGGCCCGAAAAATTCTGTTCATGACAGAGGGAATGTGTGTCACAGAGAGAGATGAAGAGAGAGAGAGATAGCGAGAACCCCCCCCACACACACACACACACAATGGGGCCTGCTCATACCCTCATCCCTTTTTCCTCCAGTTCTCATCCCATCAGGATCCTGGGCATGTGCAGGTCCTGACATATTTTCCAAACACTGCCA
This sequence comes from Tupaia belangeri chinensis, assembly GCF_000334495.1. Taxonomy (NCBI): domain Eukaryota; kingdom Metazoa; phylum Chordata; class Mammalia; order Scandentia; family Tupaiidae; genus Tupaia; species Tupaia belangeri. The sequence goes on from NW_006159596.1 coordinate 432,085, forward strand.
TGGCCGGGACTTGAACACTTGCCAGGTATGTGGGATTCAATTTCCTGTGCTTGATGCTTAAATGCTATGCTATGGGGTCAGCCTGAAAATGTATTTTCTGGTTGAAATGTTTAATTCAACACACACCCAGCACTCAGGAGAAGGCGACCCCTATCTTGGAGGGGGGAGAGAAGAAGGGGTGGGAGAGGGAGGGGGTGCGGGGCAGGGGTGGCAGCCCAGAGGGGCTGAGTCACAGACCTCACCGATGGGGTGGAGCTTCCATGATAACCATTTTTCCCTTGCTGCTCTACTGTTTTTTGTTTTTATTTTTGTTTTTGCTTTGTTTTGTTTGAGAGATTTTTGCTACAGGGTGCACGCACTTGCTAGAGAGACAGAGAAAGATAATGAGAGACAAGGGGAAAAAAATCACCCACCCACCCCCGGGGGATGGCCACACCACAATCTCTTCTCCTCCACTCTCCTCTCGGGATTGTGGGCATGCATGCACACACACCTGGTGTGAGTTTCAATCTGCCAAGTCTGGGACTCGAAGTAGGGTCAGCCATGTGGGCGTCTACACCACTTACTGGCACCCTTGCCGCCCTATTGATGCTTAGAGATTTCCCAGGTCTCGTAGGGAGATTACCGGGAACTGGGGTGTCTGTGGCAGCTCTGTGGCATAGCTGCTGGAAGAAAATTATTTGTTGTTCTGTTGTTGATATGAGAGACAATGATCAAGAAAATCTATTTTGTAAAGGCAGATGGGAGAGATCATCATTTTTAGGAAATTAACTTTATTATGCCTCATGACCTAAAAATGACCCTTTGGGTTCATTGGACCTTGGACCTGAATGGGGCAGGAGGTCCCCTATCTTCCTTACAGCAGTTTTGTTACAAAATATCTTTGAAATCTTTTCCATAAGGCTCCATGTCCTACTTCCACATGCTATTTTCAGTTTTTGTGAGCAAAATACTCTTCTGAGATCTGCCAGCACTCATATTAACTCGTTCCCTTCTTTTCCCCTTGGCTCAGCAAATGGTGGCTGCTCTCGGGTCCAGGTAGGGGCCAGGCTTCTAGATTCCCCCTCGACCCCGTGGTTTAGGCCGATGATCACGTCAGGGCAGCCAGCCGCCTGCGGAGTTCCCCCGGAGGCGCTGAGATTGTGGAGACACATGTGAACACTTCTGACAGTGTTCATGTCCACACTGGGTCCATGCCCCAGTAGTGAGAAGGCCATTCATGTGGGCCTGTGAAGTCAGGTGCAAGATCTTGCCATCACACTAATAAATCCTTGTACCCAGCCACACAAGAAGGCATGCAGAGGGCCGGCTAGTGGCGTGGCAGCAGGCCAACTCTGTAAGGTGGTTCATGTGTTAGGGTTCCTGGTTTGTATCCGGAGACATCCCTGAACACACTGGCACTGGGTGGCTGGAGCCAGGGGTGGATCGTTGTATGGGGACTTGTTCGGGGTACTCCCCTCTTAACTTATGAAAGAAAGAAATAGGGCGGCTGGCAGGTGGTGTGGTGGTAAGGTGCTGGACTCCTACATGGCTGACCATAGTTCGAGTCCTGGACCTGGCAGCTTGCTTTCTCACTTTCTCTTTCTCTCTGTCTCTCTCCGGTCAAATTAAAATACAATAATAGCAAATTAAGTAAATAAATGAATAATTCTTTAAAAAAGCAAAGAAAGAGATTTTATTTTTTGAGAGAGGTTTTTTTACTATAGGGTACAGGCACTAGCTGGTGAGACAGAGACAGACAGAGAGACAGAAAAAGATAAATCACTCCCCCCGAGGGGATGGCCATGCCACAATCCCTTCTCCTCCGTTCTTCTCTTGGGATTTTGGACACACATGCACACGCGCCCAGAGCAAGGTTCAAGACGCAGGTAACTGGACTCCGACCATGGTTGGTGTGTGGGAGTCCAGCGCCTTACCCTATGCCACCTGCCGGCCCCGGAAATAGGTAGGTTCTACAAGAAAGGAAGAAATACATATTGCTATAGAAATAAATATACTACTTGGGAAAGGCAGATAGATATATGGAGGACTTCCTGTAAGAGACATTCAAGAGCCTTCATAGACTCTGGAGCTAAAACGCTAGGAGGAAGGTAATAGAGGCACAATCCCCGCAAGGAGAAGAGAACTTCTCTGACGAGGATGTCCCATGGACAGCCCAAAGTGCAACCAGAGGATCCTGGAATCCCAAAGAAATGCAGTTCCCAGCTCGGAATCAAGGAAGGGGTGTCATTCCAACAGTGTGAATTTCTGACTCCCACCCCACCCGAGTGAGGAGGGAGCTTGGATCTACATAGGGGTTACAGGAAATCTACCAGGAGAGTGGCTTTGTGTCGGTTGCTTGAATGACTTACATGGATGTCCCTTATGACTATTCATTTAGCATTTTACTGATTTCAGAGTTTTCCAGATTCGTCTTCTGACCATTAATTTGGCTCCCTGAGAAGTTGCTAAGTACTGCTCAACTCAATAGCGTTACCATCACACCAAAGATAGTTCCTTCCTCCTGGCACTTAAAAAACTAAAAAAAAATTTTGGGGGGAGATTTTTGCTATAGGGCATGTGTGCTCGCCAGAGAGACACAGAGAGTCCGAGAGCGAGAAATCACCCCCCCCTCCAGGGGATGGCCACACCGCAATCCCTTCTCCTCCGTTCTCCTCTTGGGATCTTGGGCATGCACGCACACATGCATGGTGTGAGTTTAAGCCACCGGGTCCGGGACACGAACCGCGGTCGACTACGTGGGAGTCCAGTGACATAGCCATTACGCTAACTGCTGGTCCCAAAACATTTTAAGTTTTAATAACTAATAATAGTTATTATTAGCTTTAGGTTTTTGCCACAGAGTGTGTGTGCTTGCTGGAGAGAAACAGAGACAGTGAGACGGAGACTGAGCGATCACACCCGCTGGGTCTGGGATTCTGGCTGTGCCATTGGCCATGTGGGATCCAGCTGCTTAACCTCCGTGCCACCTGCGCCTCCCCCCAAGTCCTTTCTTACTGAGATGTATTTTCATTAAAATTTTTTTTTTTTTTGGAGAGATTTTCACTGTAGGGCGCATGCGCTCGCCAGACAGACAGAGAGAGACATAGAGACAGAAAGCGAGAAATCACCCCCCAGGGGGGATGGTCACGCCGCAATCCCTTCTCCTCCATTCTCCTCTCAGGATCTTGGGCACGCACGCACACGCGCCCGGCGTGAGTTTTAAGCCACCGGGTCCGGGACACGAACCGCGGTCGACTACGTGGGAGTCCAGCGACATAGCCATTACGCTAACTGCTGGTTCCCAATAAAATTTTATATTTTACCTTTAATAACAGTTATCTGTAGGTATTTATATAGTTTTGCTCAATAATCTCTTATGTCTAATTGTCATGATCACTTAATCCAGAGTAAAACTTTAAATACATAGCTACTTAGAGCCTAATATTGATAGTCACAGAAATTTTAAATAAATTTAAATGTATATACATATTTTTAGCAGAGATCTATGAGAGAATAATCAATGAAGTACTATTAAAAGATGAAATATATTGGGACCAGCAGATGGCGTAGCAGTTATGTCACTGGACTCCTACACGGCCGACAGTGGTTCAAGTCCTGGACCTAGAGGCTTGAAACTAATGCCAGGTGCATTCATGTGCATGCCCAGAATCCGCAGAGGAGAATGGAGGAGGAGGGGTTGCAGTGTGGCCATTTCTGCTCAGGGGTGATTTCTCACTTTCTGTCTCTCTGTCTATCTCTGTCTCTGTCTTTCCAGTCAGCTCATGTGCCCTATAGCAAAAATCTCAGTTTTAAAAAAAATGAAATATACCGGGGCCAGCAGGTGGCATTGTGGTTAAGGCGCTGGACACCTACATGGCTGACTGCAGTTCAAGTCCCAGACCTGACTGCTTGAAAAATCACACCGAGTGTGTGTCTGCGCATGCCCAGAATCCCAAGAAGAGATTGGAGAAAGGATTGTGGCATGGCCATTCCACAAGGGGGGGGCAATTTCTTACTTTCCCTCTCACTGTCTCTGTCTTTCTCCAGATAGCACATGTGCCCTTGGGCAAAAATCTTAAAAAACAAACAAACAAAAAAAAGAATGAAATGTATTAACATACATTTTACTGGAAGGATTGAATGGAAATAAAAGTTCAAAGGAAAAAGAAAATATACATTTCCTATTGTCAAGAAGAGCTTATTCTTGTATTTCTACAAATTGGATGATGGTGGCTGTGATTTTTTTAGATTTCACTAGATACATTTTAAAAAGCGATAAGACAGTTTTATTTTTAAAAGTCAATATTTACGATACACCAACAAGCAGTTCTCAAAGTGTGGTTCCTGAGCCAGCAGCCATGACTCACCTGGGAACGTCACCAAAATGCGTGTTCTCAGGCTCGCCCAGACCTGCTGAGTCAGTCTGAGAGCAGGGCCAGGCGGTCGGCCGTGTCAGGCCAGCAGGTGCTGCTGACGCATGCTCAAGCCGAAAACCACTCCTCAAAATTACTTCCTTTGCAGCTACTTAAGCCTATAATGAAAGTCTTATTATGTTTGATAAGTCTATCCATTTATTTCTTCAGAGAGAGAGAGAAATTCTTTCTTTCTTTCTTTTTTGGAGAGTTTTTTTGCTATAGGGTGCATATGCTCACCAGGAAGAGACAGAGAGACGGAGAGCAAGAAACATCCCCTGGGGGAAATGGCCACACCACAATCCCTCCCTCTCCATTCTCCTCTTGGGATCTTGGGCACGCACGCACATGCACCCGGTGTGAGTTTAAGTCACCAGGTCCAGGACTTGAACCATGGTCTACCACATGGGAGTCCAGCAACATAGCCATTACACCAACTGCTGGTCCCGAGAGAAGCACTTTCAACAGGGCCCCTATGCTGCAATACCCTACCAGCTGGAGTCTCAGCCAGCCAGGATCATGGGCATGCATGTGTGTACTTGACATGCCACAAGGAGACCTCAGGATACGAACCTGGACCCCTGGCATCAGCATTGTGGAGTGTTGTGTCACACTGCATGGTTTTGGTTGACCCAGTGAGAATATTTTTTAATCTCAATTTCTCTCTCTGTTTTATTTGTGTGGTGGGGGGTGGGGTGGGGAGAGGAGGCATGTGTGCTTGCCAAAGAGAGATGGAGAGACAGAGAAGGGAAAGGATACCTCGCCCCTTGGGGAGTAGCCACGCTACAATCCCTTTTCTTCATCTCGCCGCGTTTGGGACCTTCCGCATGTATGTTGTTAAGCCACCAGGTCTGGGACTTGAATTGCGGGGTTGGCCATGTGAGACCCAGCAGGCCACGGAGTCAGCCCTTTATGTCTCAGTGTAAAATGTGTAAAGGGACACGTGGTCTTACGGGAAATTATTGGAGGAATACAAGCAGGAGAGTCCAGCACCCCGACGCCATGTCCTGCGCCTCTTTCCGCCTGCGGGCGAGGGAGTGGTGTGGGACAAGCGGTGAGAGTGGCTTCCCGTGGCAGGTGGCTGGGACTGGGAGAACAGCACCGACAAGGTTCCGAGGTGGGAAAGCGCAGGTGTGAGTGAGGAAAGAGTTGGGCGAGGCTGGAGCTCGAGTGTGGGCAGAGTAGTTGGAAATAAACTTGGAAAGGAAGAAGCGATGCTGGGACTTTATTTGGAGCAGAACAGAGATGCGGTCGGAGTGGTGCTTGTTGAACTCCTCGGGAATGGGGCGGGCGGGGGAGACTGGAAGCGGTGAGGCCGGTCCCACAGCACTGCCTGTGAGCCCATCTGCACCCCAGGAGGGCTGCCACCCGCTCTGCTCACCAGCCCTGAAAGGTGCAGGCGATGCCCGCCAACCCAGGGCAGTACCCAGCCAACCTAGACAGACTAGGGAGCCCTAAGGGACAGAGGGTCTGTCGTGTCGTTGTTCTGTGGCAGCTGGGGCCCATCTGTTGCTTTGGGCTCCGGCCTGGTGCCACGTTTTAAGCCCTTGCCATTCCCTAGAACGGTGGCTATGGTGTTGTCTCCTGAGATCAGCGAGAAGTCAGAGAATGCCAGGAGTCGCTCAGGCAGAAGGAATGGACCAGCTCCTGGAGCGCATTATGGTTATCTTTGTTTCTGTTTAACCAAGGACACGCCAGGGAGAAAGGGCATTACATCACCCAAGCCATCTCTCATTGGCTGGCCATTCCCCAAGGGGGCGGGCTCTCTTTCCAGTTGCTTAGCTCTCCTGAGTACCAGACACAGCAGGGAGGTCTGTCCTGTCACTTCGGTTCCCAGATTCAACGCCCCTGATGTCACTGGGTTACAGCAAGAGTGAGACAACACGATGGTGGTAAATGTTAGCGGACAGGAACGATGCACCCTGGAGAAGGCTCCTCGGAGCTTGGTGTTGACTCCTTTAAGGCTGCTTCCGACCTCGCCTTACTACGTGAATTCATAATGCAGCGTGCACGAGGGACAGGAGTAATGAAACGGTGGCACTCGCTCACCTACTTAGTGTCCTCTAGAACAGAATGCAGATGAATGGGTTCTGTCGGTGCGTTTTATCACAAAGCTTCGATTTCCAGTTCCTGCAGGGATTCTTATCCTCGCGCCTGGGAGTTTCAGGTGCCATCTCTGTTTTCATTATCTGTCTCATTTCTAGAAGGTTAATAACTCAGCTGAGTTTTTTTTTTTTAAATCTCATATGATTACATTGAAAAAGGGAAATGTTCACAATTGCGTTTCTCCATACTTGAATTTGATGTTCTTTTTGGATAAGGAAGAGAGTGAAAAATGAATGCTACCTTTTTTTTTTTTTGACAGTTAAAAAGCAACATATTTCTCAAGTGAAATCTCCCTTAATCCATCAAACAGTCACAACTAGTTAATGAAAAAAAGAGTAAAGAACACAATTACAAAGGAATCTTATTTTAAAATAGCCACTGGGCAGGTACAGTAATAAAACTTTTAATGGCCATTTGATTTTTCATTTCGGAGCTCATTTGTGGTGAAATTACTTGGTGGGGACTAGAAGCAGAGTGTTAGCCTGGGAGACAAAACTCGTTGGTGTCTGAAATAATAAAAAGGAGCATTATTCTCTGATGACATGGATCTTTCTCAGGAGCTCACAGCTCCCTACAAGCAACCTTACCCAAGCTCCAGCGCTTCCTCGGAGCTGGCCAGGGAGCACTGCCTCCCGGTCACCTCTGTCCTGGCCTTCTGGGTGTGGGCTGATGAAGTCCTGAGGGGCCATCACTTTTCTCGGGTCTCACCGCTCCTGAATTAAGTGCAATCTGGGCCTAGGGACTCCTGGTGCGAGCCTGCCCAGGTGTGAGTCTCCTTCGAGAGTTGTACAAGGAGTAACTGAAGGTCCCAGTCATCAGCGTTATGGAGGCTCCAGGGAAGTGAGGTCGAGGCCTGAGCCCCACACAACACAGAGGCTCTGACCCACGGCGTGTTTTCTTTGCTCACTCACATTAGTCTTTCTGTAACCCAGACCACATTACAGTGATATCCAAGGGAACCCTTCGGTGAAATGCTTGTGAAGGGCTTGTCTGTTTTCAGAGTGGGTTTGAGTCATTATTTTTATATCTGAATGTCAAGAGCCATGTGGGGCTGGGATTAGAAGCTCAGGCTTTGCAGGTGCGCAGGGCTGGGCTTCCAGCTTCTGCACCCCCTAGCTGCGTGGCCTTGTTGATGGAAACCCTTGGAATGTCAATTTTCTTTTCTGTAGAATTAGCATAATAAATGTTTTTCATAAACTTGGTGTATGGATTAAATGAGATTCTATATTTCTATCTCTCACTATGTGAGACTATATATATTAAATGAGATTATACACACATATAGGTAACTATGGGGTTACATCCTGATAAACCCATCCTAAATTGAAAACATCATAATCAAAGATGCATTTAATACACCTACCCTACCAAACAGCAGGGCTTGGCTGAGCCTACCTTAAACGTGCTCAGGACACACGTTAGCTACGGCTGATTGAAGCTATATAACACAGGCCTGTTTTGTAACAGCGTAGAATAGCTCAGGTAATGTGTTACGTACCGTATTGAAGGTGAAAACAGAATGGTAGTGTGGGTACTGGTAGTATGATTTCTTTCTTTCTTTCTTTCTTTTTTTTTTTTTGAAGAGATTTTTCCTATAGGGTGTGTGCGCTCGCCAGACAGACAGAGAGAGATAGAGAGACAGAAAGCAAGAAATCACCCCCCAGGGGGGATGGCCACACCGCAATCCCTTCTCCTCCATTCTCCTCTCAGGATCTTGGGCACGCATGCACACGCGCCCGGCGTGAATTTAAGCCACCGGGTCTGGGACTCGAACCGCAGTCGACTACGTGGGAGTCCAGCGACATAGCCATTACGCTAACTGCTGGTTCCCCTAATATGCATTTTCTGAGAACTCTTTAAAGACCCCCCTTCATATGTAAATTCAAGGAAAATGCACATGATAAAAAAAAGAAGAGATTTCAAACTTTTTCACCAAAATAAACTCATACTTTAATTCCATTTTTGTCATGAACTTCTTTTTTATTAGAGGATTTTGCCATAGAGCATGCGTGCTCACTGGAGAGAGAGAAACAGAGATAGTGAGAGGGACAGTGAGAAATCACCCTTTGGAGGGATGGCCATGCCACAGTCCCTTCTCCTCCATTCTCCTCTTGGGATTTTGGGCATGCACACACATGCACCGGTGTGAGTTTTAAGCCACTGGGTCCAAGATTCGAACCGTGGTCAACTATGTGGAAGTCCAGTGATGTAACCATTACACCATCTGCTGGTCCCACCCAGTGTGATTTAAAGCCCCTGGGCCCTGGACTTGTACCACAGTCAGCCATGTGGGAGTCCAGTGACATACCGCTATGCCATCTGCTGGCCCTTTGCCATGAACTTCTTAAAGTCTTCTTAAATGCATACATACACACACTGGCAGACATAAACACACACACACAGTGCCTGGCACATAGCAAATATTCAAAGATTACATTTCTTTCTCATTTTTTTTAGAGAGATTTTTACCATAGGGTGTGTGTTTGCTGGAGAGACAGAGACAGAGAGAGAAAGTGAGAAATCATCCCCTAGTGGGGATGGCCATGCTGCAATCTTTTCTCTTCCATTCTGTCGGGATTTGGGGCACACACACACACACGCACACACACACACACCTGTATGTTTTAAGCTACCACATCCAGGACTTGAACCTCAATTGGCCATGTGGGGCTAAGCATGTGTGAGTGCCCAAGATCCCGAGAGGAGAATGAAGGAGAAGGGATTACGGCATGGCCATTCCCCCTGGGGGGGGTGATTTCTTGCTCTCTGTCTCTGTCTCTGTCTGTCTGGTGAGCACATGTGCCGTATAGCAAAAAGCTCTCTCAAAAAAAAAACAAAACTCTTTTTTCTTGGACTGGCCCATAGCATGGCGGTTAAGGGGGCGGACTCCTCCAAAGCTGGCTGTGTGTTCCAATCCCAAACCCGCTGGCCCGAAAATCATGCTGTGTCGTGCCTGTGCATGCCCAAAATCCTGAGAGGAAATGGAGGAGCAGGGATTGTAGCATGGCCATTCCCCTTGGGGAGTGATTTCTCACTTCCCCTGTCTCTTGTCTCTCTGTTTTTCTGTCTGGCAAGTGCACACACTATAGCAGAAACAAAAACAATTCTTTTTCTTTATTCAGGATAGAGCATGTGCAAGTGCACATGAGGTTGCGTGCGTGTGTGTGAGAGGGAGAAAAGCACCCTTCGCAGGGGCTGGCCACACTGCAGTTACCTTCCTCCAGTCCTTTAACCCCGGGATCTTGGGCACTGGCGCATGTGCCTGGAGCTTTAGGGGCCACTTTCTCTTTGAGTCACACATATTGCCCTCCCCCCGCAAAAACTGACCCTGGCTATTATTTTAGAGGAAGAACATTTCCAATCCTTAAACCAAGCAAAACAAAAACAGAAGCAGAACTTTCTAAAGCGGTGGCTCAGGAGGAGACAGAATGGAAGCTCAGGTGACTGGTTCGGCGGAAGCCTCTTCGTCTACGCAGGGCCACTGGTGTACCCTGGGGTGAGGAGCTCCTGGGGAACAGGGACCGGCCAGCAGCTTGGCAGACCTGAGTGCAAGGCCGCGTCTAGAGCCGCTTCCCACCTAGGCAGCATGAGCCCTTGCCTAGAGGAGAAAGGGCTTTGTGCCCAAAACGAAAGAGCTTGTGACTAAGGCATGTGACATTCGAGCCTCAAGAGACCTTCCCCTGCCAACGCTCCAGCTGAGTGTCACCAGGGAGCAGAGGCTTTTCTCCCACGTGGAGCTCCAGGGCCCTCCTAGCCATGTTGAGGCTGAGCCTACGGGCACCTGCGGTTCTGGAGGGCAGAGAGGCCACTGGCTTGGAGAGGTTTCTCTGGGATCAGGGTTGAGGTCTCCTCTTTGCCCCTATGCAACTTGAGGGATGCTATAAATACACACTCTGGGGATTCCCTAATCCTTTTAGGAGAGGGTAATTTTGATGTCAGACTGGTTGGAGCTGTGAGTCATCACGATTTGGATATTAATATTGATGCAGTCGTATTTGGGGCCACAGTCTAGAGGGCCTGAGCTATTTTGGCTACAGAGGCACAGAAACAATTTACATGATGTATTCTTCAGGGCTTCACACTCGATTCTCTAATTTAACCATTCGTTATCATTCACTGAAAAACAACACCCAAACCCCAAACAGCTCAAGATGTAAGTTGTATCTTCTGGAGAGCCACTCAGAGGAAATCTAATCAACCGTCTCACCTGCTTTCCAAATGATGAGCAACTTGGTTTAGACGCTTTTTTTTTTCCTTTTTTTCTTGGTTTCTTTTTCATTTTAGAGATTTTTGCCTTAGGGCAAATGCACTTGTTGTAGAGTCAGAAAGAGACAAAGAGAAAGCGAGAAATCACTCCTCGGGGGGGATGGCCACACCACAATCCCCTCTCTTCCATTTTCCTCTTAGAATTGTGGGCATGTACACACATGCGCCTGGTGTGAGTTTCAAGCCACTGAGTCTGGGACCAAACCACTGTCAACCATGTGGGAGTCCAGTGCCTTAACCACTTACAGCACCTGGATGCTTAACTATTAATACGCCAGCGGATTTGACCATTGAATGTCTGGCATCGTGTAACAGACTTTCCACGGTCAAGGTGATGGAAGGAACTCAGGGAGTTTTTCACTTGTCTAATTGTTGTCTTGGAGTCCAACCCTGTAGCTTAGTGGTCAAGGGGGCCAGATCCCACTATGGCTGACTGAGGTTCAAATCTTGGCCCTGGCAGCTTGAAAGACACACGGGATGCACCAAACATCCCAACAGGATGGAGAAATGGAAAAGTGATTGTGGCAAGACTCAGATGTGTCTCAGATGAAAACACACACACGCAGTGACTGGCACAGAGTAAATAATTAGTATTATTATGAGGGATGCCTTCTCCTTCTTCCTCACTCTCTCTCTGTCTCTCTCTGGGGAGGACATGTGCTCTCTGGCAATTAACATAAAATGCTGTCTTGGTTTCTGAGGTGACGACACTATTCTCTAGGAATACTTCAGACCTTTAAAAAGTCTCTTGCTGAATGACTTTTCTCACACAGCCACCAGCCACATAGGGTCACGACTTTAACCTCAGGAACTTAAAATGAGGAAAACGGTGTGATGCCAGACAGTGGCTCAGAACACGGTTGTGAGGGTGTCTCCTGACTGCGTGGGGTGGAGACACACGCTTCCCTTCCCTTCGCAGTCACACGCGTGAAGACTGAAGCAACACAGAGGCTTCGCCGAAGACAGCAGTCATGAAACCCTTGAAAAGAGGCTTCGTTATAGGATGACTGAAGGCCGTTTGTGATGACATCAAGCAGATGTTACCGGCTTTTCCATGTCATAGAAAGGAGTTAGAGAATTGCAGAACTGTGTCACAGTGAATGGCGGAGATATTTTGACTTGGACCTGAAAACGCGAGTATCAGGGAGCACAACTAGGAGGTGGGACTCCTTCCTCCTTGAAGCCATTGCTTCTCTTGGCCTCCAGAACCTCACATCTTCCCATTTGGGCCACTCTCACCGTGGCTGTGCTATTGCAGTCTCTTAGCTGGATCTTTTTTTTTTTTTTTAATAACTTTATTTACTTATTTTAATTTGAGCAGAGAGGGACTGAGAGAGAGAGAGAGAGAGAGAGAGAGAGAGAGAGAGCAAGCCGCCAGGCCTGGTACTCGAATTCCAGTCAGCCATGTGAGAGTCCAACACCCTTAACCACCACAGTACATGCCGGGCCCCCTCTTAGCTGGGTCTTCTGAATGCTGGTGTGTTGATGTGTCCCTCTTCTGTCTATCTTCCTGCTTTGGCTGAGATAATGGGTACGTGGTTTTAACTATTATCGACATTGGGGTACTTTCGTATCTATGTCTCTAAGCCATGCCAGTGCTTGGAGCTGCGGGCTGATCACCCAACATGCCAGCTCACCCTCTCCACTGGATGTCAAATGAGCATTTCAAGCCTGCTATGTCCAACACGGAGCCCCTGGACTCCTCCCCTGGACCCCTTCAACCCACATTCTTCCCATCTCATTAGCAAGTTCATCCTCACAACTGTTCGGACTAAGGTGCCTTAGAGTCATTGTGATGAGTCCAGTGGTGGCTCCCCAAAGAGATAGGTCCACTTCCCAATCCCCCAAGACGAAAGTCTTTAAAGGTGTAATTCGGAGGCCAGTCAGTGATGTGCAGGTTAAGGCAGCTGGATCCCACATGCTGACTGCACAGTTCAACTTCTGGACCTGGTGGCTTAAAAAACACACCTGGTGCATGTATGTGTGTACCCCAAATCCCGAAAGGGGAATGGAGGAGGAGGGATTGTGCCGGATCGTGAGCTAGCTCTAGCCGGCGGTGCCGTGGTTAGGTGGTGTGGAGAGGAAATCAGAACTTATATGGCTGACCGAGGTTTAAACCCACATGGCTGCTCAGGTTCTCGGCTCTGGCAGCTTGAAAAACATGGCGTGTGTGTGCTTGTGCCCAGGACCCTAATGGGATGGAGGAAGAAGGGTTGTAGTGTGACACTGCCCCACTGGAGGGTGCCTTCTCGCTCCTCTCTCTCTCTCTTTCTGGTGAGGGGATATGCTCTCTGGCCATAATGAAAAGTGAATAATTGTGGTAAAATACACATAACATAAAAATTACCACCTTTTTCTTTTTCCTAATATTTTCCCCATAGGGCATGTACACTCACCACAGAGAGACAGGGAGCGAGAAATCAACCCTCAGGGGGTGTGGCCACATGCAGTCCCTTCTCCTTCATTCTCCTCTTGAGATTTTGGGCAAGCATGCTCACATACCCTTTGTGTTTTTCAAGCCACCAGGCCCGGGACTTGAACCACAGAGTCGGCTGTGTAGGAGTTCAGCGCCTTCACCACCATGCCACCTGCTGGCTCCATTGTAACCACTTGAAAGTGTACAATTCAGTAGTGCTAAGTGCATTTATGCTGTCGTACAATCCATCTCTAGAACGTTTTCATGTTGTAGAACTGAAGTTCCGACTGGCTTAGAGGCCTAACAGTAATGCACTGCCCAAGAAAAGCCAGTTCCCAGATGGCAACCACAGTTCACATCTCAGCCCAGGCAGCCCGGAACATGCCAGACATGCTTGTGAGTTCCAGGATGCTGCAGACGGGGCCTGGGGGAAGGAGGTCACGGTGTGACCATTCCCTGTGTACACCATCTCTCTCGCTATCACGTCTATGTGCACCTGTTCTACCGCGAGTAAAGAAAAGGAGAGGAGGAACAGACTCGGAAATTTTGTATGCATTGGGTACTAACTCGCATTCTTCTACGCCCAGCCCCTGGCAACCACCCTTTTTTTCTTTAAATTTGACTGCTCCAAATCCCTGTGTAGGTAAACCCTGTGGTGTTTGTCTCTTTGTGACGCACTTATTTCAGTTAGCAAAATGCCCTCAAGTTTCATCCGTGTTGTAGCCACATGTCAGAATTTCCTCCATCTTTCCCCTTCCTTTATGAATTCAAAGCTGTTCTTTCGAATAACACCTCTTGCTCCCTTGGAATGATCCAGTCCCCTCGAGTCCACAGGAAAAGAGACCAACCTTAACTTCCCCAGGAAGTGCTGAGCTTGGGAGTTTGTGTCACAGGGTTTCCCATTAAGCTCCGAGTGTCATCAGCTTGGCCGCCTTAATGGGCTTGGGTCCCTTGCTGGGATCACACAGGGGAGGTTGGGGGTTCCTTGGCTGGAGAAAGTCCTATCCCTGCCATGGCATCATTCCAGTGCCCTCGCATGCCCTCACACTGACCCCTACACAGTCCCTTAAGGAAGAACCTTTTCCCCATGTTAGTGGGCACAAGTCAGTTCTTCATCCCATGGGGCCAGCAGGTGACTTGGTGGTTAAGGTGCTGGACTCCCACATGGTTGACCACAGTTCGATTCTTGGACCTAGAGGCTTGCTTTCTCACTTTCCCTCTCTCTCTCTCTGTCTCTCTCTGATCAAATTAAAACAGTAATAACAACAACAAATTCTTTAAAAAAGTAACTTTCAAAAAATATTTCAGCCCATAAAATGATTGCTGTAAGTCTCAGGAAGAAACTCAGGTATCGGACCACAATTCAGATCTTTTCATAATGATCTTTCTGGGAGAAGCAATCCTTCTTGGGTAGAGGAGGTGAAACTGGACAAAGGGAAGCAATTTCTTTTTTTGATTATTTATTTATTTATTTATTTATTTATTTATTTATTTATTTGGAGAGGTTTTTGCTATAGGGCGCATGCACTCGCTGGAAAGACAGAGAGAGACAGAGAGACAGAAAGCAAGAAATTTCCTTCAGGGGGGATGGCCACGCCACAATCCCTTCTCCTCCATTCTCCTCTCAGGATCTTGGGCACACACGCACATGCGCCCGGCGTGAGTTTAAGCCACCGGGTCCTGCACTCGAACCGCGGTGGGCTACGTGGGAGTTCAGTGACATAGCCATTATGCTAACTGCTGGTCCCAAGGGAAGCAATTTCATTGGCAACCTTCTCAGAACCAGAGAAGGCTGCTCAATAATTGAGGGGAAAAAATGCATGCACAATACATGCGTACATATGTGTGCATGTGTTGTGCCCAGCACTATTCTAAGAGCTTCTCAACACCAAGTCATTTAATTCTCAGAATTTTCAGAGATAGGAGCGGGGACTAGCAGATGGATAATGGTTACATTGCTGGACTTCCACGTAGCCACCATGGTTCTAGTCCTGGACCTGATGGCTTAAAAAACTCATACCGAGCACGTGTGTGTGGGTGCCCAAAATCCTGAGAGGAGAATGGAGGAGAAAGGGATTGCGACATGGCCATCAATCCTGGGGGGTGATTTCTCATGTTCTCTCTCTCTCTCTGTCTCTCTGGTGAGCACATATGTGCTCCTATAACAAAAACAAACAAACAAGAAACAAACCAAAAACCTCTCTGGAAAAAAAAAGATCAGATCTGTCTTTACCCCATCCTGACCCCCATTTAACAACCAGCAGCATCAGGCACTGGGGCCTTCCCCAGAGCACAGGGCTAGCAGGCAGCCATGCCTGGTTTCACACTGAGCAGTTGACTGCATGGTCTACTCGGCCATTACAGGCTACTGCTTCCAAGGCCTTGAAATACTCTGCCCTGTTCCATTAGCTTTCTTTTTCTTCCTTAACCCGCTTCTCTCTAGGAAAAAGCAAAAGCAAGTAACCTGTTAAATCTCACCAGCGAACGAATCATCTTGCAAACAGTTGCAGCTTCCAGAAAGCAGCTGCACCCTAAGTCCTGTTTAGTTCTGGCTCTTTGGAGGAAACAGGTGGTCGGAGTCTTGTGGGTGGATACAGAGGTGCCGTATTCTGAGCAAACAGGAACGTGAAACTCCACGCACAAAACAAACACAGCCAGAGGGTGGTGGTTTACATTATGAAAGTTTTCTCTGATGTTGAAAAGCATCAGGGTAGAGTTTCAATAAAGAGCAGCTTGTGTGTTTGGCTAGACGGTTGGGGTGGGAAACCCCTAGAATTGAAATGTTCCGAGCTCAGTTTAACCCTTTGAAGATGATTGCTAAAATGATTGTGTAATCGGTGAGAAAAGAAAATCTTGGGAGCAGCAGCTGGTATCATGGTTAAGGCATTGACTCCCAAGAAGTTGACTGTGGTTCGAGTCCTGGACCTGCCGGCTGAAACTCAAGTCAGGTGCATGTGCATGCATGCCAAAGATAATAAGAGGAGAATGGAGGAGAAGGGATTGCCTCATGGCCATCCCCCCCGGGGGTGGTTTCTCACTTTCTGTCTCTATGTCTCTCCAGCGAGTACACGTGTCCCATTGCAAAAATCTCTCTCTCAAAAACAAACAAACAAACAAACAAAAAACAGAAAAATATTGTTGACTCCCTCCTCCCAAATCATCTTTAAAAATGACAGTTAGAGGGGTTGGCAGGTGGCGTGGTGGTTGGAGGCGCTGGATTCCCACATGGTCGACTGCAGTTCGAGTCCCAGACCTGGCAGCTTTCTCTCTCTCTCTTTCTCTCTCATTCTATCCCTTTCTGGTCAAACTGAAATGAACAAATGAATAAATGAATTAAATAGAGTTAAAAAAAGAATGATTTAAAATAAAAACATGACTCTTAGAGGAACACGTCTTCAGTGCAAAGCGGTTGCCTATGGGACAGTCTGGCATTGCGACTCACGTAGAATTACAGTCTGCAGACGGTGTAGCTGTCAGCATTTCCCTGGCTCAGGAGATGAAGGAAGTCTGCTTCAGACAGGCAGCCAGACCCATAACTTCTCATTTACAAGCAGTGCAGGCATGGTCTTATGTATCTGGTTTGTTAAAAGAAAAAAACAAAAACAAAAACTGGCTTCTCCATAACAGAAAAGGTTGTTGAAGGCTCTAGAAAAAACCACATGGGCCAGCAGGTAACACGGAGGATAAGGCACTGGCTCCCACATGGCCAACTCCATGGTTAGGGTCCCAGACCTGGCGGTATGAAAAACATGCCGGGCGCATGTGCGTGTGCCCAAACTCCCGAGAAGAGAATGGAAGAGAAGCGATTGCAGCATGGCCATCCCCTCCCCCACCCCCAGGGTGATTTCTTACTTTCTTTGTCTCTCTGTCTCTTTGCAGTGAGCAACGTGCTCTATAGCAAAAAAAAAAAAAAAAAAAAAAAAAAATCTAAAAAAAAACCCCTGGTTTTCGTCATTTACAAAAAAAAAAAAAAAATCTAAAAAAAGCCCCATGGTTTTGGTCATATTAGCAGTCACTTACATACAACATTGCTTTTTAAAACAGTAATTAAATTTAACCATAAAAAAAATGTAGCTCTTGGGACCAGCAGTTAGCATAATCGCTATGTTGCTGGACTCCCATGGAGTCGACTGCAGTTCGCGTCCTGGACCCGGTGGCTTAAAACTCACGCCGGGTGCGTGTGCGTGCGGGCCCAAGATCCCGAGAGGAGAATGGAGGAGAAGGGATTGCGGCGTGGCCATCCCCCCTGGGGGGTGATTTCTCACTTTCTGTCTCTCTGTCTCTCTCTGTCTGGCGAGCGCACACACCCTATAGCAAAAAAAACTCTCAAAAAAAAATGTAGTTCTTTCAGGAGAAAAGTGTGGTAGAAAGCCTGATCTGAACTTTGATGTTTTACAAGAAAATCTCTTTTCTGAGTTGTTCCAGTGTTATTTTATTTCCATCTGTCAACCTAGATTCTAAGCAACGTGAAGGCAGAGGTCACATTATTCATCCGTTCCCAGCACAACGTCTCAGAAACACTTGCCGTTGTTGAACTCATGACTAAGTAAATGAAGTCTTGATTAAGGAACCAATTTACCTTTAGATCTTTTAAAATGAAAATATCTCTGTAATCAGCTCAGTACTTGGCATGCTGACCCAAGATAGGGGCAAGGAACATCTCTTATTCCACTGTTACACGTGGCACATACTGGTGGAACAAGATGGGACAGGGTGTGTGGCATCCGCCATGAAAATGTGACAGCTCTTGGCGTCGGTCATGTCCAAACCCATGGTGTCTGGCTCTCAACCTCCGTCCCAAAGGCTACCTCAAGTTTTATACCTCCTGGTCCGCATTTCCACCATGCAGGATTTCTTTCCCCATTGCTCTGCGTGCTGGGTTCTGTGGGACCATCCTCCAGGGACAGGAGGTTGGGGGTTGTCGCGGCGGGCACTGGCTGGCTCTTTCCTCCTCTGTAGTTCGTCTCGCCGTCTTGCCTGCCGTTCACTCACGCAGTCTCTGGAGGCCCGCACCTGTGGCCAGCACCGCTGCCCGTCTTGGTGCATTGCAAAGTGGGAGACAGCACAGCCGGAGCGGGAGATGAGCTGGGCCAGCAGGCCCTCTTCCTCATCTTCCTTCTTCACCTGTCGGGCCCATGGATGGCCCTGAGGGGCTGAGGCTGACATCCTGGGGGAGGTGGGAGAAGGACTTGAACGCGCATTCCTGTGCGACAGTGCGGGTCTCGCAGGCTCTTCTGTCAATGCCTCTCACAAGGAACTCTTCTTCTTTTTTTTTTTTTTTTGGAGAGGTTTTCGCTATAGGGCGCGTGCACTCGCCAGACAGACAGAGACATAGAGACAGAAAGCGAGAAATCACCCCCCAGGGGGGATGGCCACGCCGCAATCCCTTCTCCTCCATTCTCCTCTCGGGATCTTGGGCACGCACGCACACGCGCCCGGCGTGAGTTTTAAGCCACAGGGCCCAGGACTTTAACCGCGGTCGACTACATGGGAGTCCAGCGACATAGCCATTATGCTAACTGCTGGTTCCCAAGGAACTCTTAATATTCCAAAGGAAGCCCTCACAAGGTCATCTGCCAAATCTTTGGCAGCTACACACTTGGTGAAATTTTTACAGACTGGCAGATGACACAATTCTGGTAGGTTTCTTTTAACTGTAAGGACAAAATTCAATTTCTCCAGCAGGTTAACTAGATTTGTGTCAGTCTTGACATACTTAGCACGAGACGACAATTAATTCCTGTCACCAGAGGGCACCAAAGCTCAAGTTGCTCAGATAAGTGTAGCCCACCCGGTTACGGCATCAGGGCCTGGAAGCCCCACGCGAGGTCATCCCTGTGGTCAGCAGACGAGACCTCACCTAATGACTCCAGAGGACCAGGGCTGTCCCCTCTCAGGAAGAACTCCCTCGCTTCCTTTCGTAGCTGTCTACAGTGTCACAGCTGTCCTAGCCGTGACACTCTCAATACCAGTGTTACATTCCTCTGTCTATTTATTGATCACCTACTATGTCGCACCAGGCCCGAGGAAGCAATGGTGGGCAAAAGAGGCAAAGAGTCTGCTGCGACCTTGCAGTCTAAGAGGGAAAAACCCACTTTAAACAAACCCTTACCATGGATGGCGATGTGGGCTATGGAAGGCGGTGCCAGGGTGGCAGGAGTGGCTAGCAGGTCACCTGAGCTTATCCCCGAGGTCATGGCGTGCATTAGTTTCCTGTGCCTCTGTAACAAATGATTCATACTGGCATTAACACCAGCACATGGTGTGGAGGTTAAGGTGCTGGACCCCACATGGCCAACTGTGCAGTTCGAGTCCCAGACTTGGCGGCTTGAACATCATGCCAGGCATGTGTGTGTGGTGTGCATGCCCAAAATCACAAGAGGAGAACTGGGGAGAGGGGACTGTGGCATGCCATCCCTTGGGGGATGATTTCTCACTGTCTCCAGGGAGCATATGAATCCTATTGCACAAACTAACAAGCAAAAAAAAAGTACCAAGTTATTTTCTTACAGTTCTGAAGGCCAGAAGTCTAAAACAAGGTCTCGGCAGGACCGTGGAAGGCTCTAGCAGTGAGTCTCCTTTTTCTTTTTCTTTCTTTTCAACTTTTCCATATGGAGAGAGAGAGAGAGAGGAAGAAAAAGAGAAAGAGAAAGAGAGAAAATGACAAATCGCTCTCCAGGAGGGAATGGCCATACTGCAGTCCCTTCTCCTCCATTCTCCTCTTAGATTTCAGGAACACACACACTTGTCCGGCATTTTTTTTTTTCCTCCAAGCCACTGGGTCTGGAACTCAAACCCACAGCCAGTCATGTGGAATTCAGCCTCCTCAACTTCCATACCACCCAGCTGGCCTGAGTCTCCTCTTCAGGTGGCTCCAGGCATGCCATGGCTCATGGCCTCCTCCTCTCTCCATGTCTGCATGAGGACACCGCGATTGCCCTGAGGGCCTGTTATGGACTGAATGTGTCTCCCTAACTCGCACATGCTGAAGCCTCACCCCTCCATGGGACTGTATTGGAGACAAGGCCTTCAGCAGGTGACGAAGGTTCAGCTCGGTCGTACGGGGCTGGTGCACTTAGAACAGAAGAGCTGCAGGAGACTGCCTTCTCTCTCCCTGCTCGGCACCGAGGAAGGGCCACGTAAGGACACAGAGAAAAGGCAGCGGCTGGCAAGCTAGGAAGAGCAGCCTGACATAAAACTACCCCCGATGGCACCTTGACGTTAGACTCCCAGGCCCCAGAAATGTAGGAAAGGGATTTCTGTGGTGTGAGCTGCCCCGTCTGGGTGGGAGCAGCCCGAACAGAATCATAGGGGGCCCACCGCATGCTTCAGAGCAGTGTCTGCTCCTGAGATCTCATACTTAATCACATCTTGTGCTCTGTCAGTGACATTCACAGGTTCCAGGATTAGGGCATGCTGTGGAATTTGCAGGGAAGGGGAGGAGGGTGGAGGAGCATCGCAGAGGAGCATTGTTCAACTCTCTATAGAGGGTTTCTTCTTTTTTTTTTTTCTTTTTAAAGAGAGATTTTTGCTGTAGGGCGTGTGTGCCTACTGGGGAGACAGAGACAGAAAGCGAGAAATCACCCCCTCAGGGAGGATGGCCATGCCACAATCCCTTCTCCTTCAGTCTCCTCTTGGTATTTATTTATTTGAGAGTTTTTTTTTTTTTTTGCTATAGGGTACATGCATTCACCAGAGAGATAGAAAGTGAGAAATCACCCCCCAGGGGGGATAGACACGCCGCACTCTCTTCTCCTCCGTTCTCCTCTTGGGATCTTGGGCATGCATGCACATGCGCCCGGCATGAGTTTAAGCCACCGGATCCAGGACTTGAACCCTAGTTGACTACATGGGAGTTCAGCGACATAGCCATTATGCTAACTGCTGGTCCCCTGGCTCTTACTTTTAAGGTAGGAAAAAATAAACATATTTTCTTGCTAACAGACAGCATCTACAGCACAGGAGAGATGGAAGGGAACAAGAGGGACGATCCCTCCCTAAGGAGAGAGAGGACTTGGAAGGGGAAGGTGGACGCAGGGAGGGGTGTGGACTTGGTGTCAAATGTGGCAAGAATTCTCATCTGGGAGAAGGGGGGTATGGACACCCGCTGAGGGGGAAGAGGAGGGGGAGGGGGAGGTGGCAGAATTGCAGGGGGAGGTTTGAAACAGGGCTCGGGAGAGAGCTGACTCAAGACGGTAAGGGCCAAGGTCTGAGATGCCATCTGAGAAAGAAGTGAGTGAGCTAGCTGGAAGGGTAAGGAGTTACAGGATTGTTTTCCTTTCTTCCTTTTTTTCTTATTTTTAATTGCCAGAGGATATATGTGTTCCCCAGAGAGAGACAGAGGGGGAGAAGGCACCCCCCCCATGGGGTATGATCAATCAAAGGTTGCAATCCTTTTCCTCCATTTCTCTGTCCTGTCAGGATGTGAGGAATGTGCACACATGCACCTGGCATGTGCTTCAAGCCCTTGAGTGTCGTAGTCGAACTGTGCAGCCAGCCTTGTGGAGTCTGGCTCCCTTAACCACTAGTCCATGGGCTGGCCCTGCAGTGTTTTTTTTTTTTTTTTTTTTTTTTTTTTAAATTTTTGAATGATTCATTCAATTTTATTTATTATTTAAAAATTTACTATATGGCACATGTGGTCCCAGAGAGAGAGAGAGAGAGAGAGAGAAGAAAAGAAGCGACCAGGTCTGGGACTTGAACTGCGGTCAGCCATGTGGGAGTCCAGCACTCTAACCACCATGCCACTCGCTGGCCCCTGGAGTGGGGTTTTGAGGCAAGTGGAGGAGCCCGGGTCCCAGGAGTCTGACCATGGCAATGGTGCGCCTCTGACGGACAAAGTCTACAAACCAGTCTAGGGATCGGCTTTTCCAGCTGTGGTAAAGCCTGATGCATCAGGAGCCGTCGCAGAAATAATGACCCACCAAGTGATCCAATCAGCTGTGCAATAAATGAATGTAACTGCAGCAAGGAAAAAAATACCTGTAAAATAGCCAACAGGATTGTTTTTATGAAGACATTCCTGATTAAGTGCCAGTGGTGTCCCTGCAAAGCCACACACAGCTTTGACCTTATCGGCTGGTCCTCAGTGGCCATTCCTTGACTCCCCGCGTATGCGTAATCCAGAGTTAGCTGAGTCTCTCTGTGCAATGCCTTAGTTAAGTCTCACAATTCGTCTCTGTCTTTGTGGGAATGGAAAAGAGCTGACTGCCACCCTCTTCCTACCCGCTTTTGATATCCTTATTGAAGACACGATTCATTTCACATACCCTGCCTTCTTTTTTCTCTAAGCCAAATACTTCTGCTATCTCCTTCACAGAATATGTATTTCTCTATGCCTTGATAATTTTATGTAAGCCTAAAAATCTCCTTGTTAAAATGCAAGAGATTTGAAAGAGCCATGTATTAAGAATGTTTAAAGTCCTTAAATACTGGAGATTTTATGTCTAGGAAAATTTCTACTTACAGAAGATTTTTTCTTAAAGAGATTTTTGCTATAGGGAGTACACGCTTACTGGAGAGACAGAAAGAAAGTGAGAAATCACCTCCTGGGGGGATGGCCATGCCGTGATCCCTTCTCTGCCATTCTCCTCTTGGGGTTTTAGGTACACACACACAGGTGTCTGGTGTGAATTTCAAGCCTCCATTCCAGGACTCGAACTGCGGTTGACCATGTGGGAATCCAGCACTTGAACCACTACGCCACCTGCTGGCCCTGGGATTTTCTTTATATACGTATAGATATAGTTCATCTCTTTCTCTGATCCTCAGTAGACTGAACGAGTTTCTTTTTACAAACATCTCTATTAGCATATTGCAGCCGTCAGGGGTACAATATACCATGAGGTGAGAACTCACAGTAGGCCAGGCCTTGGGATAAGCAGCTTTTTATGTTTCTTTCTTTTTTTTTTTTTTTAAGGTTTTTGCCAGAGAGCACATGTGCTCGGAGAGAGACAGAGAGAGACAGTGAGAGGGAAAGTGAGAAATCACCCTGTAGAGGGACCAGCAGTTAGCGTAATGGCTATGTCGCTGGACTCCCACATAGTCGACTGCAGTTCAAGTCCCAGACCCGGTGGCTTAAACTCACACTGGGCGCGTGTGCGTGAGTGCCCAAGATCCCGAGAGGAGAATGGAGGAGAAGGGATTGCAGTGTGGCCATCCCCCCTGGGGATGATTTCTTGCTTTCTGTCTCTCTGTATCTCTCTGTCTGTCTGGCACACACCCTATAGCAAAAACCTCTCCAAAAAAAAAAATAAAGAAAGAAATAAAGAAATCACCTTGTAGGGAGAATGGCCTTGATGCAATCCCTTCTCTTCCAATCTTCTGTCAGGATTTTGAGCACACACACACACACACACACACACACACACACACATGCCCGGCATGAGTTTCAAGACACCAGATCCAAGACTTGAACTGTAGTTGGCCATTTGGGAGTCCAGCACCTTAAACATTATGCCACTTGCTGGATCTGAGGTAAGCAACTTATACACATCTAGTCAAACGTCATAAAACCCCGTGAAGTAAATATTTGAATCGTCCTCCTTCTATGGACAAGGAAACAGCTTAGAGAGCACAGGTGCATACCTCCCAGACACGAGCAAATAAAAAGCAAAACCTGGATTCTAAATTAGATCAGCCTAACTCCAAAGGCCTTATTTTTAATGACTACATGATTCGAGTCCTGGATCTGGTGGCTCGAAAAACATACCAGGGGCATGTGTTTGTGTGCCTGAAATCCCAAAAGGATGGAGAAATGGAGAAGAGCTTGCAGCATGACCACACCCCGCTGAGGGGTGTCTGCTTCTTCTCTCTCTCTCTAATAATTAAAGCATCAGCAACAACAAAACTCCACTGGACAGATTCCAGTCTTCCAGAGAAGACTCTGGCACCTGATTTGATCCCTTCTCTCTACTTTAAGTCCTGTCAGCATTAGAGGTTATCTCAGGATCCATAGTGAAGAGAGAGACAGAGAGAAACAGACAGAATGCTGGGTGCCCAGTAGGGTCTTCCCACCATCATCCACCCCCAGTCTCAGCTGGCCCTGATTATGGGATGCATGCATCCCACATGCTCAGGGAGGTCCCAGGATGTGAACCCATGACCTTCCTCATAGGGGTCTAGTTGTGTTAACACTGCACTATCGCCTGACCCCTGGAATTGTGTCTTAATTTTAGTTTCTTTCTTTCTTTCTTTCTTCCTTTCTTCCTTCCTTCCTTCCTTCCTTCCTTCCTTCCTTCCTTCCTTCCTTCCTTCCTTCCTTCCTTTCTTTCTTTCTTTCTTTCTTTCTTTCTTTCTTTCTTTCTTTCTTTCTTTTGAGAGGTTTTTGCTATAGGGCGCATGCGCTCGCCAGACAGACAGAGACAGAGAGATAGAAAGCGAGAAATCACCCCCCACGAGGGATGGCCATGCCGCAATCCCTGCTCCTCTATTCTCCCCTTGGGATCTTGGGCACGCACGCACATGCGCCCGGCGTGAGTTTTAAGCCACCGGGTCTGGGACTCGAACCGCAGTTGACTACTTGGGAGTCCAGTGACATAGCCATTACACTAACTGCTGGTCCCCTCTTAATTTCATTTTCATGTTCAATATTGGTGTATAAAAATGCAACTCATTTTTGTATATTCATATTTTATCCTGCAATCATTTATTAATTTTAATCTTTTTTTTGGGGGGGTATGGTATTTAGGATTTTCTCTGTATAAGATTATGTCATCTGCAAATAGAAATGGCTTTGCTTCTTCCTTTCTAGCTGGTTGCCTTTCATTTCACTGTCTTGTCTAATTATCCCGGCTGGAACCTGCAGTACAGTCTTGAATAGAAGTGGTGAGATCAGACATCCTGTCTTGTTCCTGATTGGAGGGGAAAGCACTCAGCTTTTCAGCACCCTGTGTGATCTTAGCTCTGGATTGTCTGTAGATGTCTTTTGTTAGGTTGAATAAGTTCCTTTCCATTTCTAATTTGTTGAGTGTTTTCACCATAGAAGGCTATTAGAATGAAATGCATGGGGACAGCAGATAGTATGGAAGTGAAGGCTCTGAATCTCACATGACTGGGTGTGCGGTTTGAGTCCTGGACCCAGGCTGCTTGAAAATCATGCCAGGCCCATGTGCATGCATGCTCAAAATCCCAAGAGGAGAATGAAAGAGAAAGGATTGCAGCGTGACTGTCTCCCCAGTGATGTGACTTCTTCCCTTCTCTCTCATCTCTGGCATCCCATGTCCCCCAGTGGAACAAGCAGATTGGGGATGGTCAGTGAGGAGCTAGTGGCTGTTCGTGAAAGTTGCCAAGGATTGGACCCTTCCAGCTTCCTACTCCTCCATCGTGAGACTTTGTATGCGTCGTCTTCATTCACAATGGCTGTTCCATCTCCACTACCACATGTATGTTCTAAGCAGGAAGTAGACGAAAAGGGGGGAAGAGCAACCGGGATTACCTGGGTGAGTTTTTATTTAAAAAAAAAAGACAAGAACCAGAAGATAGCATAATGCCTACGTCACTAGACTCCCATGTTGTCGACCACAGTTTGAGTCCGGGACCTGGTGGCTTAAACTCACGCCGGGCACGTGTGCACGCGTGCCCAAGATCCCAAGAGGATAGTGGAGGAGAGGAGATTGTGGCGTGGCCATACCCTCTGGAGGGTGATTTCTCATTCTCTGTCTCTCTCTGTCTCTGTCTTTCTGGTGAGCGCACACGCCCTATAGCAAAAAAAAATCTCTCTAAAAAAAAAAAAAAGACAAAAATAATCTTCAGGCCAACAGGTGGCATAGTGGTTAAGGCACTGTGGACTGCTACATGGTTGACCCAGGTTTGAGTCCTAGTCCTGGTGGCTTGATACTCATGCCAGGCATGTGTACATGTGTGTCTAAAATCTTAAGAGGAGAAGGGATTGCAGAGTGGGCATCTGCCCTAGGGGGATGATTTCTTGCTTTCTGTCTTTCTGAATCTCTCTTTGGCAAGTTCACGTGTCCTATCACAAAAATCTTTCCAAACAAACAAACAAACAAACAAAATCTATAAAAACGATAGTATTCCCAGAAACTCCATTCAAGTCTCTGCTTTTGTTTTTATCTCATTGATAAAAATGAGTCACAGGGTGATTTCTAGTTGTAAGATGAGTATTAGCTGGACATTTTTCTACCTGGTAAGAAACTGAGGTTCCGGGACCAGCAGTTAGCATAATGGCTATGTTGCTGGACTCCCATGTAGTCGACTGCAGTTCGAGTCCCGGACCCGGTGGCTTAAACTCACGCTGGGCGCGTGTGCATGCGTGCCCAAGATCCCGAGAGGAGAATGGAGGAGAAAGGATTGTGGTGTGGCCATCCCCCCTGGCGGGGGGATTTCTCGCTTTCTGTCTCTTTGTCTCTCTCTGTCTTTCTGGTGAGTGCACGTGCCCTATAGCAAAAACTTCTCAAAAAAAAAAGAAAGACAAATTGCGGTTCCAGGCTAGCCCCATAACCTCATGGTTAAGGGACCCGTATTTTACATGGCTGATGATGCAGTTTGAATCCCAGCTTGAAAGACATACCAGGTGCATGTGTGCATGTGCCCCAAGTCCCGACAGGACAGAGAAACGGAGGAGGAGTTGCAACCTGAACATGCCCCGTTGGGGGAGTGCTTTCTGTCTCCCTCTCTCTCCTCCTCTCTCTGGCAAGTGCGTGTGCTCGCTGGCAATTAAAAAATTGAGGTTCCACTGGTAAGGAAAAGGGGAAAATGGATAATGGTTAAGCTGCTAGCTGTTTTTGCCAGTATTATTGGGGAGAAAAAAATAATAACTCAACAAAAATGGCACCATTTAGTCAAAAAGGGATCCTGTTTCTGTCTCAGAAACCTAGATTTTCTTCCAATGCTATCTGTGGTCTTCAGCTCTTTGGTGGTTAAGTACAGCAGATTCTCCTGGGTAATGTGGCGGGGCAGCCGCTCCCTGGGACTTCAAAGCAGGGATCAGCAAACGTTTTGTAAAGGGCCAGATAAAAGTTGAAGGCTTTGCGGGTTACACGGTGTAGTAGCTGAGTAAGGCACTCCCTGAAAATGTCCACATCCTGGAACCCGAGAATATGTTACTTTAAATGGCAAAAGAGATTTCGCTGATATGAGTAAATCACATATCTGGAGAAAAGATCCTATCCTGGATTATCGGGGGGTGGGATGTTATCACAAGGGGCCTTGTAATGGGGCGCAGAGGGGTTAGCATCACAGAGTGGTACTGTGAGATTCTATGCCACTTCCTTCGGAGAAGCAGGATGGGACCACAAGCCACGGTATGCAGGTGATTTCTAGGAGCTAGAAAAGGCAATAAAATGGATTCCTCTCAAGCTCCCAAAAGGAAATGCAGCCTTGACCACTGCTTTATTTTAAAATGGCCCCCAGAACTGTAAGAGAATACATCGGCATTGTGTAAGCACTGTGACTGTGGCAATTTGTTACAGCAGCAAGAGGAAACTAATACATATGGTTCCACCAAACTACTTAAAGGCCACGGACACATGAAGGGCGTGTCTCTATTCCTAAAACACATTTACCAAAACAGTAAGAAGGCTGGATTTGGCCCGTTGGCTACAGTTTTGCAACTCCTGGTCTGCAGTTTCATAGGTGCCACCGTTCTGTGTAATCATTAGTTTTGAGACATTAATTTGTCTCCATTTTATTTATATTTTTTAGAGAGATTTTTTGCTACAGAGCATGTGTGCTTGTCAGAGAGACAGACAGAAAGCGAGGAATAACCCACTGCGGGGGTGGCCACACCGCAATACCTCTCCTCCATTCTCCTCTTGGGATTTTGGGTGTGCGCATGTGCGCGTGCACACACACACACACACCTCGTGTAAATTTTAAGCTGCCCGGTCAGGGACTTGAACTGCAGTCAAATATGTGGGAATCCAATGATGTAACAGTTAGGCCATCTGCTGGTCCTGGTTATTTTCTTCATCTTAATTGTCAGAGGGCATGTGTGCTCACCAGAGAAAGACACAGAGAAAGAGGGAGCAGGAGAAATCACCTCCCATGAGGTGCAGTCATGCCATAATCTCTTCTCTGCCGTGTCTCTATTCTGTTGGACTTTGGACATGCATGCACACAAGTCTTGTATGGTTGTTTTTTTTTTTCCTTTTTTTGGAGAGGTTTTTGCTATAGGGCACGTGCACTTGCCAGAAAGACAGGGAGAGACAGAGAGACAGAAAGTGAGAAATCACCCCCCAGGGGGGATGGCCACGCCACAATCCCTTTTCCTCCATTCTCCTCTCGGGATCTTGGGCACGCACAAACACACACCCGGTGTGAGTTTAAGCCAGGACTTGAACCGCTGTTGACTACATGGGAGTCCAGCGACATAACCATTATGCTAACTGCTGGTCCCTTCAAGCCTGGTATGTTTTTCAAGCCACCTGGACTGGAATTCAAACCATAGTCAGCCATGTGGGATCCAGCTCTCTTAACCACTGAACTATGGGGCTGGTCCAGATTTTTAAAAATTAATAGCATTCTAATGAATTTTCCTTTGGGTAATTCATTGAACCTAGCTCAGATTATACATCAAAAAAAAATTTTTTTTTTTTGGAGAGATTTTTGCTCTAGGGTGCATGTGCTCACCAGAGAGACAGAAAGTGAGAAATCACCCCCTAGGAGGATGGCCACACCACTATCCCTTTCCTCCATTCTCCATTTGGGATTTTGGGCATGCATGCATACGTACCTGGCATGAGTTTTAAGTCACTGGATCTGAGACTCAAACCCTGGTTGACTGTGTGGGAGTCCAGTGATATAACCATTATGCCATCTGCTGGTCCTGCCAAAATAAATTTTAGGAATGAAATTCCTGAGTCAAAGTGTATACACCTGTTTCGCTACACTGACCCCCATGAAAGTCACCACAGTCCATATTCCCAGGGAGGAAGGAGATGTCTTTCTCTCCATGGCCAGCTCTCGCAGAGCAGACACGAGGGTTGGCATGAACACCAGGTAGCTCCTGCTTACGTTACGTGCACAGATTTCACAGGGCGGAGAAGGTTATTTCCCTGGGAGTGGTTGCTGAGCTGCTCAATGTACCATGTCAAATACGGGCAACAGAAAACAAAACATAAACTCTTATTTCTGATTCTTAAAAACATTGGCTAATGATTGCAGTCCACAGGTCCCTCGGCCCCTTCACTGAGCGTGTTCCTAGTTGGCAGGAGAACTAGTATTTGGTCCTATCAGTCTTGGCCCATTGGCCATGGAAAATGGCTGGGTGAATGTGATTGTTTTTCATTAATTGTCTCAACAGAGGCTTAGAGAAATGATATTTCTGGAATATGCTCTTGACTTATTTATTCATTTATTTGCTGGGGGTTGATGGAACAGTATGTTTGCCAGAGAGAGAGAGAGAGACAGAGAGACAGAGCGCGTACACCTTTCGCTCAGGCATGGTCATGCCACGATCTTTCTTTCCTCCATTCCCTGCCCCGTCAGGATCTGAGGCACACACACTTCCCCAGTATCTTTTTTCAAACCACCAAGGCTGGGATTTGAGTCGCATGTGTCCACGTGGGATCTGGCTTCCGATGTACAACGCTTAACCACTGTCCTACAAGGCCAGCTTTATTTTGTCACAAGATCTTCTGTCTTTATATTTTCACTTTGGAACTCCCATTATTGGGGACATGATTGCGCATTTATTCTTTGCTATTTAAAGGAAGGAAAAGTCAATATCTCCTATTTTCCATTAAAATTCTGTGTTTAATGATTAAAAATGAATAATTATACAATTCTGTTCTTTAATTATTCTGGTTTTAGCCAGGATCTCCATTCAGGGTAATTCAGATAGGCCGCAGTCCTCATAAAACTCTTGGGGGAACTCTTTCAGTATACTGTCAGGACCCTGCATAAAAATAAGATAAGGTATATGAAGATGCCAACATACACTAATAATTGCTGATTTTTGTTGAAGCTTACGCATATGTCTGGTCAGGTCAGGAGAATTATCCTGATTCTTCTTCTTCTTCTTCGTTTTTTTTTTTTTTTTTTTTGAGAAGTTTTTATAGTAGGGCACATGCGCTCACCAGCCAGCCAGAGAGAGACAGAGACAGAAAGTGAGAGATCACCCCTGGGGGGCGGGGGGGGATGGCCATGTCACAATCCCTTCTTCTCCATTCTCCTCTTGGGATCTTGGGCACACACACACGTGTGCCTGGCATGAGTTTAAGCCACCAGATCTGGGACTCGAACTGCGGTCACCTACATGGGAGTCCAGTGACATAGTCATTATGCCAACTGCTGGTCCTCCTAATTCTTTTTTTTTTTGAGAGAGATTTTTGTTGTTGTTGCTTATAGGGCATGTGTAGAGAGACAGAGATACAGAAAGTGAGAAATCACCCCCCTGGGGGGATGGCCGTGTTGCAATTCCTTCTGCTCCATGCTCCTCTTGGGATCTTGGGCATGTACACACACGTACATGCCTGGTGTGAGTTTCAAGCTGTGGACCTGCAACTTGAGCCATGGTTGACCACATGGGAGTCCAGCACCCGTGATCTTGGCTCCTCACAAGGGCAGGGAGTATCTCTGTTTTGGTTAATGCTCAATACTTGTTTATTAAAATGAAAAAGGAGAAAGAGAATGAAAGAAGAAAGAAAAGACAGAAAAAAGAAAAAAGTTTGAACAGAAATCTCTCTTGATTCTCTGTCGTGAGCTGTTCATCAGTTTCAGATCCTTCCAGTGCCTGAACTCACTTGCAGTTTACCTGGGGCTCCTCCTTTCCTTCGTGTCCAAGGGCACGTCGCCCGTGATAAGGAGAGCAGCGGTTGCTCTGGGGTCAGCCCCTCACCTAGGCACCTTGTAGAAGTCACTCTGGAATGGAAAGATAAACTTCTACAAAGTACGTATTTTGCTAGGCACGAAGCCACAGACATCTGTCTAGGGACACTAGACTTGTGTTCTTAGTTCTAGAACTCTTAAGATGTTCCATATTGCATGTGGAGGAGATACAGGAATGTTTTATGTTTATATTGTAGCCTAGAGTAAAATAAAGTATAAGTAAGCTGGCATATTATGAACCTTACCGTGTTATAACAAGGTCTTAAAAATATATGGTACCGGGACCAACAGGTGGTGTGGTGGTTGATGGACTGGATTTCCAAACAGCAGACCATGGTTTGAGTCCCAGATCTGGCGGCTTGAATATTCTGCTGGGCATGTGTGCATGTGTGCCCAAAATCCCGAGAGAAAATGGAGGAGAAGGGATTGTGGTAGGGCCATCCTCTCTTGGGGATGATTTCTCACTCTCTCTCTCTCTGTCTCTTTCTGGTGAGTGTGTGTGTCCTATGGCAAAAACGTAAAAGGGGGAGAAAAACAAAAACCTAAGGTTGTCTAGCTGGAAAAGCAATGGGTTCTATCTCTTGTATGCTAGGAACACAGCGTGAGTCTTCTGGTGAATCTGACAGACATAGGTAGCCGGAACGATGAGACTTGGCCTTCTTCTCATTGATGCCATTTCCCATTTCACTTAGGGTGACGTCTACAGTTTCCTCAATGGCCATTAAGAGTCATGGAGGAGAAAATGTTTTTAGAAAACACAGTGTGAATAATGGCAGCAAAAGAAGAAGCTCCTTGTTAGCCCACTCATATATTTTTGAAATATAGGTCACATCTAGAGGAAGTAAAAGAAACTTCCTGTGGAATTTTCGTTTATAGCATGTGTCTGGAAATCTCTAAATGTAATTTCTTGGTGTAAAATAAACTGCAGAAATCTGGGATGTGTCAGTCTGCTTTATGTTTATTGAAGTCATTCTATTTGAAGCTGAAATGTTGTAAAATTATATAGTGGAGTGAAGAGCTACAATTAGTTTAAGACATGACCGTATTCCTCAATTGAAAAGCTGTCAAGACTGTAACAGTCAGATACAAAAAAGATCCAGGAATCCCATAAGAGCCTGTCTTCTAGGAAGGGTAACATTCCTCTTTGGTTGCTACATATCCCTTTACATATTTTACTGCTGTCTACCCTTGTGTGTGTGTGTGTGTGTGTGTGTGTGTGTGTGTTTAAAAAAGTGCAAAGAAAAATGGACATAGGTAATGTTTTAAAATATTCTACTTGGTTGGGACAACTTGAAAGTTTTGTTAGTCCCAACCAACCAAGCTCTCAAAATAAGAGTTTGGATAAAATGATAAAAACTTTTTCATTGGGACCAGCAGTTAGTGTAACAGCTATGACGCTGGACTCCCACGTAGTCGACCACGGTTCGAGTCCTGGACCTGGTGGCTTAAACTCACACCAGGTGTGTGTGCATGTGTGTGTGTGCCCAAGATCCTGAGAGGAGAATGGAGGAGAAGGGATTGTGGTATGACCAATCCCCCATTTGGAGGGGGGTTGATTTCTTGCTTTCTGTCTCTCTGTCTTTCTGGAGAGCACACGCACCCTATAGCAAAAACCTCTCAAAAAAATTTTTTTTATATAGGGTGCATACATGTGCCAGAGAAAGACAGAGAGAGATGGAGAGGGAAAGTGAGAAATTACCCCCCTGGGGAGGATGACCATGCTGCAGTCCCTTCTCTGTCAGTCTCTTCTTGGGATTTTGGGTATGTATGCACATGTGCTCTGCATATTTTTCAAGTCACCATGACCTGAACTCCAAATGCACAGTTGGCCATGTGGAATCCAGCCACTGTCACCTCTGTGCCACCTGCTGGCCCACAATTTCCGTTATTTGTCTAGAGCTGGTAATAGTTCGTAGAACGCCAACCCTAGAACTGGTCTGCAGAAACACAGCTTTCCAATCACTCCATATTCCAGAACTTGGATACTTTATAAATACAGGCAAAACCAAGAAAGACGTTGGGCAATTTTATAGAACAGAGAACTTAACGAACATTCAACTTTAATTAAACTTTAACCAGTCTTGTCCAGTAGACATAAAATACCAGCGGCAAATGCGAGTCACATACGTAATGTAAGTTATTTTGGTAATCACATTTAAAAAGTAAGAAGGTGGACCAGCAGATGGTGTAGCAGTTATATTGCTGGACTCTCACATGGGTGACTGCAGTTTGAGTCCTGGACACGGTGGCTTGAAAATCACACCAGGCACGTGTGTGTGCGTGCCCAAGATCTCGGGAGGAGACTAGAGGAGAAGGGTTTGCGGTGTGGCCATCCCACCTAGAGGAGTGATTTCTCACTTTTCTCCGTTCACTGTCTTTGTTTCTCCTGTGAGCATGTGCACCCTAAGGCAAAAACCTCTAAAAAAAAATAAATAAACTAAAAAAAGTAAGAAGAAACAAGTAGGATTAAGTCTAATAATATATTTTATCTAACTCGATACATTAAAAATCATTTCAAAATGTAGCCAACATAAAATATTTTTTTTTTTGAGAGTTTTTTGCTATAGGGTGCATGTGCTCACCAGAAAGACAGAGAGAGAGACAGAAAGCGAGAAATCACCCCCCAGGGGGCATGGCCACGCCGCAATCCCTTCTCCTCCATTCTCCTCTCGGGATCTTGGGCACGCTCGCACATGCGCCTGGCAAGAGTTTAAGTCACCAGGTCTGGGACTTGAACCACGGTCGGCTATGTGGGAGTTCAGCAACATAGCCATTATGCTAACTGCCGGTCCCCCAACATAAATATTAATGAGATACTTTATATTCTTTTTTTTTTTCACACTGTTTGGAATTCAATTTTTCACTGATGGAACGTCTCAGTTCAGACTTGCCGCATGCCCAGTGCTCGGTAGCCACGTGTAGCTCCCATATTGAACAGATGCCTCTGCACCATCTGTATCTGGCCACCTGCTCTTCCAAAACAGCCACATCCATTTTCACATACGTGTGTGGATAACTAGTGCGTTCAAACTCTCTTGGGTTCTTTTCCCATGAGTTTCTTTTTTTTCTTCCTATCTGTCTATCTTTCTATCTATCTAAATGAATGAATGAATGAATGGCAGGGGCTGGCTCTGTGACATGGCAGTAAAGTGTTGCTCAAGAGTAGCTGGATTCAGGGAACCAGCAGTTAGCGTAATGGCTATGTCGCTGGACTCCCACGTAGGCGACCACGGTTCGTGTCCCGGACCCGGTGGCTTAAAACTCACATCAGGCGCGTGTGCGTGCGTGCCCAAGATCCCGAGAGGAGAATGGAGGAGAAGGGATTGCGGCGTGACCATCCCCCCTGGGAGGTGATTTCTCGCTTTCTGTCTCTAATGTCTCTCTCTGTCTGTCTGGCGAGCGCACGCTCCCTATAGTGAAAATCTCTCCAAAAAAAAAAAAAGAGTAGCTGGATTCCACAGGGGGACCACAGGTTCGAATCCCTGGACTCAGTCAGCTTGAAACATGCCTGGTATGCAAGAGTGCCCAGGCTCCCAGGGGAGGGGACTGGAGTGAAGGATCACAGCATGGCCACACCCTGTGGAGGGTCCCGCTCTCTTTCTTTTCATGTGCACACGCATGCACTCTGTCATAAGTTTAAAATCTGTCAGGTATGTTGATGTATTGATTCATTATACACTATGTTTAAATGTATGATAAATATCATGTATATTAAAATATATATTTGTCTCTATGATTGGTATAGTCCATATAAATTGTTTGACATTTGTAAGTTGATTTAATGATCTTTTTTTGCTATAAGGTGCATGCATTCATCAGGGAGAGATGGAGAGAAAGAGGGGGGAAGTGAGAAATCACCCCCAAGGGGGATGGCCACACCACAGTCCCTTCCTCTCTGTTCTCCTGGGATTTTGGGCATGCACACACATGCACTAAATGTGATTTTCAAGCCACTGGATCTGAGACTCGAACCAGAGTTGGCCAGGTGGGATCCAGTGTTTTAACCTCTGTGCCACCTGCTGGCCCAATTTAATGATCTTTTGTTGTATTATTATCCTCATTGTTTGGCCGTCACCTATTGAATATCTGAATAATTTGCCATCATTCTCTGTTACAAGTATTATTGCTACAAATGCTTTTTATTTTTTTTAAGAGAGATTTTGCCATAGGGCACATGTTCTTGCTGGAGAGACAGAGAGACAGAAAGTGAGAAATCACCCCCCCCCAGGGGGATGGCCATGCTAAGATCCCTTCTTCATTCTCCTCTCAGGGTTTTGGGCACACACACATGGACCCGGCATGAGGTTTTTTTTTGGAGAGATTTTCACTGTAGGGCGCGTGCGCTCGCCAGACAGACAGAGAGAGACATAGAGACAGAAAGCGAGAAATCACCCCCCAGGGGGGATGGTCACGTCGCAATCCCTTCTCCTCCATTCTCCTCTCAGGATCTTGGGCACGGTGTGGAGGAGGAAGAAAGGATGGCTGGAAAGCCTCTGCTTTCCTAAAGGTGTTTTGCAGGAGGCAAGTCCCCCTTCCTCCCGAAGTCTAAAGGACAGGATGGAGCAGAGGAGGACCTGCATGCAGAGTGTGCACGGCTCTCCCACACCCGGTGTCTTGAAGACCACCATGAAGACTGTGCCTCCTGTTCCAAAGGGGATGCGGGCTGTCATTCGGGATTAAATCTGAAATTTCCAGGATGGACCCAGTGACTCAGGGACTGGACAAGCGGCCGTCATTCTGAGATCCCTAGAGCGGCAATGTGGCCGGCGGTGACCCGGCTGTAGCAAACCACTCATCACAGTGCTAGCGAACAGAGAGGCCTTCTAAGGGGGGACAGAAGTGGTGGTGTCACTTTCTCTTTGCCATGTGCACATCGCCTCCCCTCTTGGCAGGGGTGGTGACTCTCAGGAGGAGACTGTTGCTAGGTAACCATGGAGGATGAAGGAAGCCCCTCCCCCATCTCCAGGGAGGCAGACGGGGACTCCAGACAAAAACAAGTGCTGCCTCAGGAGTGGCAGGCTGCTTATTATTATTATTATTGTTATTATTATTATTATTTTGAAGGGAAAGGCTGATTGAAAGAAATGACAGTGACCTGAAGGTGGAAGGAGAGAGGAGGAAAGGGAGGGATGAGGCCAGGGAGTAGGGAGCAAGAACTGAAAGGAGGGAGGGAGAAGACCAGGAAAGAAAGCGTCTCCACCCGCTCTGGGACATGCACCATCACAGGGTCTGGCTGGGGTGAAGGGGGCCTGAGCCAAAACTCGGGGCTTGGAGGGCTCAGAAGGGCTGTGGGAAGGCAGGCTGAGGTGGCTCTCCAAGTGTGGCCTCTGGTCCAGCCATCTCATCCAGACGCTGGCTGGAAATGCCATTCTCGAACCTCACCCAGCTTACCGCTTCCGCAGGTGTGTGCTCACAAGCCCTCCACGCTGTCTGGGAGCCATGGCTACCAAGGAACCAGGCAGCTTCTGGAGGTGTGAGCGGGGTGGGGTGAAGCACACATGGCGCTGGACAAAGGTCCAGGGCAGGGAAAGGACAGGGTTACTGCCACAGGGGACAGGGACTAGAACCCAGTGCTCTCTGGACTCCGGGCGCAGAGGGTGTTTTAGAGCTGGGCTGAGCTAGTGGAAAAGGACTGGAGGGTGTCAGAGGCCAGGGCTGATCACAGAAGCTCATAAATGCCTCGTATCTTTATGACAGGTGGTCCTGTAGGACTTGCAACAGGGTGTCCTTCTGAAGTTAGGCTCCCACAGAGGCTGGGAGGGGAGGGTGCTATCTCCTCGGATGAACCTTGTCAAGGGGAGGGCTCCTAGGACCTTGAGAAAGACGTTCTTGGTTGTGAAACTGGTTAGAGACTTTGGAAGAGATTTACATACATCTTGAAGAGGCAGGTCTTCTAGGTTTCCTAAAGAAAATGCCCGAAGGGAGGGCAGGAAGAATCTGCCTGAAGTTTGGTGACGCCTAGGGGAACATTTAGGCTGTCTGGACTTTTCATACAGTCAAATATATGGGGTCCGCTCTTTGCTAGAATCTTTCTGATTCTCTTCATAATCTTCTTCTTTTTTTTTTTTTTTTGGTAGAGATCTTTGCTATAGGGTGTGTGCCCTGTTTGGAGAGACAGAGAGTCAGAAAGCAAGAAATCACCCCCCCTCCCCAATGGGGATGGCCATGTTGGGGATGGCCCGTCTCCTCCATTTTCCTCTTGGGATTTTGGGCACACGCACCCTGCGTGTTTTAAGCCACCAGGTCTAGGACTTGAACTGTGGTCAGCCACGTGAGAGTCCAGTGCCTTTACCTCTATGCCACCTGCTGGCCCTGTCTCTTTGTAATCTTAATTCAGCACCTCGTTGTATCCTACAGAGGCGTGTCAGAGGTGACAGCTACCTTATTCTAGAAGGGGACTTCTTCAGGCTGATGGCAGGGAAGGAGAAGCGGGTCGGCTGGAAACCCAGCATGTGTAGAACCTCCTCCCTCCCGGCCGTTGTAGGTTTTACTTTCCTCCCAGGAAACCGACCAGCAGGTGCAGACAGGAAGGGCAGCCTAGGCTTGACTGGCTTGGTACATGCGAAGGTTTCCTGACAAACTGCTAACGTTCTTCAGGGAACAGAGGCAGCGGCAGTTAAGATCACACGCACTCAGCTGCCCTGCCAGCTTCAGCCAGACCTTGTGGGTTGCACTAACAATTGCAACCCTGCTCCAGAGGGACTTGGCCAAGATGAATTGCCCTTGAAGGGTAGGGCGCCTGGATAACCTGGAAGGCTTTGTCCCTCCAACTGCGGCATTGCAGGGCCACCCTCGTAGTTGACTGTCAGAGGTCCTGACAGGGGGGCTGGCTCTTCGCCCGCCTTTGTCTGTCGTCTGCTGCCCTCAGAGCTGGGGACCAAGCACACACTGATCAGGGCTGAACTCTTCCAGGGGACGAACAGGCATTTTCTTGTGACCTTTTGGATAACCTGACACCCTTCTCCTTAGTTGACAAGGGAGGCTCTTGGAATGGTCAGGAGGCAGCTGTTCCAGAAAACCCAGCCAAGAGGTCTGGCACGGGGCCTCAGCCGGGATGCAGCTCCTGGGTCCTGAGCTGGGCACCACGCATCTCGTACCTCTGCTCAGCTGGTTGGCCCCGGCCTAGAAGCAGGGGTGAGGCTGCCAGGGCTGCAGGGCTCTGATGCTTCAGACTGGCTTATCTGAGCCTGTACCTTCTGCCGCTCTGCAGGTTTAGGAGTGCCCTGAGTCAGGCCAACAGGACATTTAATTTTTTTTTTTTTTTTTTTTTGGAGAGGTTTTGCTATAGGGCGCGTGCACTTGCCAGAAAGACAGAGAGAGACAGAGAGACAGAAAGTGAGAAATCACCCCCCATGGGGGATGGCCACGCCACAATCCCTTCTCCTCCATTCTCCTCTCAGGATCCTGGGCACACACACACATGCACCCGGTGTGAGTTTAAGCCACTGGGTTTGGGACTCGAACTGCAGTCAGCTACATGGGAGTCCAGCCACATAGTCATTACGCCAACTGCTGGTCCCTACTTTTAATTTTTTAAAATAGTCTTTATAGGGGCCAGCAGGTGGTGGCGTTGTGGTTGGGACTCTGGACTCCCACTCTGACTGTGAGAGTCCCAGATCTGGTGACTTACTTTCTCACTTTCCCTCTCTCTGTCTGGTCAAATTTTAAGAATAAATAATAACTATAATTAAATAAAATCATTCTTTAAAAAAAAGTCACTATGTTTTAAAAAAAAAGAAAAACAATGAAACAGAACTCCGATGGGAGCCCGACAGTAACACAGCAGTGAAGTGTGGTGTGCTGTGGGGTCAACCCAGGCGGGAAGGGTCTCGGTTCTGTCGGGAGACCCTGAGTGTGCTGGGCATGTCTGTCCCAGGATGCGGGGCCGAGTGAGGCTGGGGTGGGTGGTACAGTCAGGACCTGTCGGGGCTGCTGTTTCTCTGGAACTCTGCTCACGGAAGGAGTAAATAAACTCAAAGTAAATAAAAAGTATGACAATGGCTGTCATGATCACTTTGTAATCATTTGTTTATGTGTTTCTCTCAAGAGATGGGTGAGGTCCTCTCAAGGGACGGGTGCAGGTCTAATGTAAACATCCGAAAAGTGAGATGTTCCCAAAGCCAACACTTTCTGAGCCCTGACATGATGCCATCAGTGGAAAATTCCACACCTGACCTCATGTGATGGCTTGCAGTCCAAACACTGCAACGCAAAAATA
The DNA here is from genome assembly GCF_000334495.1 of Tupaia belangeri chinensis. Classification (NCBI taxonomy): domain Eukaryota; kingdom Metazoa; phylum Chordata; class Mammalia; order Scandentia; family Tupaiidae; genus Tupaia; species Tupaia belangeri. The sequence goes on from NW_006159596.1 coordinate 471,272, forward strand.
TTGTGTAGCGTTACCTTTAAGCTGTGCGTAGAAGGTATAGACGAAACAGAAGTGAATTTTGTGTTAGACTGGGGTCCTCTCCCCAAGAAATCTCACTGTGTTACGTGGGCATTCCATACGCTGAAAAAACTTGAAATCTGAAGCACTTCTGGTCCCAAGGATTTCAGATGAGGAATGCCAGACCTGTTTATGTGTTTAATTTATTAACATTAATTAATTTACATTAATCTCCAGGTTGACGAATGAGTGAAAGAATGAATGAGAAGCCCCAGAACTCTCTCTATATATATATTTAATTTTTTTAAAGGAGTACCCTTAAAAATGTTTATAAACTGGGGTGGCCGGTGGCATGGGGTTAAGGGCGTTGGACTCACACATGGCCAACTGTGGTTCAAGGCCCAGACCTGGTGTGTTGCTTTCTCGTTTTCCCTCTCTCTCTCTCTCACACACGCTCTCACTCTCGCTCATGCTCTGTCCCTCTCTGGTCAAATTTAAATAAATAAAGTTAAATAAAATAATTCTTAAAAAAATACATCTAAGCTTAAGACAAAAAAAAAAAAAAAAAAAAAAGCTGGGCTCCCTTAACTGAGCTTTGGTCTGAGTCTCGCTGATGGAAGTCATCCTAAGGTCGGCAATCTTGGTAATATTTACGGGTATTAATTTAATAATAAACCAAAATAACCAGAGAAGATGGTCATCTAGCACCTGGTAACACCTTTTGGTGGAACAGACAAAATGGCAAACTGATATTTTAGAATTCGAGGCCGAGAGGAAAGACGAATACAACTGGAGCATAAGTAACTCACCGGGGAAATTATTTAGTGAGCGCTTACTGTGGGCCTGGCTGGCAGCCGGCCAGGCACGGGAATGCTAAGATCACACACTCCTGTGGGTCTTTGCAGCAAGATAACTTAAAGGTGAATGGAACCCTAAGGGGCCTGGAACTGCCCACGTAAAAATCAGATTTCCAGGGCACCCAGTTTTAAGAGCCCATTTAAAAGGCCCTCTTTTGGGGCCAGCCAGGTACCTTAGTGGTTAAGGCAGTTGGATCCCACATGGCCAACTGTGTGGTTCAAGTCCCAAACCTGGCGGCTTGAAAAACACACTGGGCGCGTGTGCATGTGTACCCAAAACACCAAGAGGAGAGTGGAGGGGAAGGGGCTGCAGCGCCACCTATCCTCTCATAAGAAAGGTGATCTCTCTCTCTCTCTTGCCTGTGCGTGCGCTCGTGTGCATGGCCTCTACAGTAAAACTAAAAATTAAAAAAAAAAAAAAAGACATTTTAAATAAAAACAAAACCTGGGACCAGCAGTTAGCATAATAGCTATGTCGCTGGACTCCCATGTAGTCAACTGCGGTTTGAGTCCCGGATCCGGTGCCTTAAAATTCACACCAGGCGCATGTGCGTGCGTGCCCAAGATCCCAAGAGGAGAATGGAGGAGAAAGGATTACGGCGTGGCCATCACCCCTGGGGGGTGATTTCTCACTTTTTGTCTCTCTGTCTCTCTCTGTCTGTCTGGCAAGCCCACGCGCCCTATAGCAAAAACCTCTCAAAAAAAATAATAATAAAAACAAAAACTAACAACATTAAGGGGTTTCCGTTTTAAACCATCTTATAGAATAAAGTAATTTTTCTTATGATATAAACTCGGGATGTGTCAAAACCAAAAGGCAATTTGGAGAAATTAGTTTTCAATGGAAGATAAAAAGGCTGGAAACAAACCAAGCCACAATCCTCCCAAGCGTCTTTATTCTGTCTAAGGAACAATCGGGAGGCTGCTGTAAGCATTTGCATTGCAAAGTAGGCTGGGCAAGGGCCTTGTTTAAACAAGCGCTCCCTGTAAGGCCGCCCTCCCCAGCCCACCCTTGGCAACCGCGGCCGACCGCCAGTCAGAGAGGCAGCCACGTGAGCGGCTGCTGCTGAAAAGGAGCCTTTGAGCTGCTCAACTATTTAACTAATTGATGCTCTTCTCCCCAAGGTTAGGGAGGGAAGGAGGGGGGAACTCTGGGAGTGATGGAGCACTCTGGGTTCATTATATCTTGCAAAGGAGGAGGCAAGGTGGGCCGGCTGTGTACACTTCAAACCCAGCCGGTCTTCCCTAATCCCTGGCATTCGGCAGATCACAACGAGGCCTCTGGCTGCAGAGCGGCTCCCAGTGGATCGATAACAGGAAAGACTAACAATTCCGTTAACACTCACACAAATCAGACACAAAATCCAGGACTTCTGGCCTGCCCTACTGCCTAGTAGTTAAGGGAGCCAAACCCCATGAGGCACACCGCGGTTCGAATCCTGGACCCTGGTGCCTTGGAAACCCCACAAGGGGTTGTGCCCCAAACCCCAAAGGGATGGAGAAATGGAGAAGGGATTGAGGTGTGATCATGTCCCATGGGGGGTTGTCTTCCCTCTCTCTTTCTTGGCCAAGTGGGCACATGTGCCCTCTGGCAATTATAGAAACAAAAACAACAGCACAGTTTCCAACTCTGAACTGTAGTTTTTAAACTGGGATATTTAAAAACAAAAAGAAATAGGGGCCAGTGGACGGCATAGTGGTTAAGGTGCTTGACTCCCACGTGGCTGACTGAGGTTTGAGTCCCAGACCCGGCCGCCTGAAACTCATGCCAGGCGTGTGTGCGTGCATGCCCAAAATCCAGAGAGGAGAAAGGATTGCAGTGTGGCCATGCCCCCGCCCCCCGGGGGAGAGTGATTTCTTACTTTCTGTCTCTCTAACATGGGCTCATCCTGTAGCAAAAACCTCTCAAGAACAAAACAAAGCAACAAAAGGGAAATGTTGAGAGGATTCTAAAGGGACCTGACATCAAGCCAGATTGTTCCAGGCTCCACTGCCTTTGTTAGCGGGAGAAGGTTGACCTCAGTCTGACAACCAGTCTACGGAGCCCCGGGTACAGAGGGGCCACATGGCGGGGCAGGAGCCAGTGTCCTGTTCTGTGACTGAGCCTTCTCTCCATTTCTGTGGCTAGAGCCGGGTCTATGCAAAACCGTGAAGGGAAGTATAGGTTTGGTATCGTGGATGCAACCCCTCTAGGACATCATCATTGCTATTGCTATTAGCTCACGGTTATTTTTAACCTCCTTTATTCATCCGCGTGGGCCGGCATAATCAAATCCCACAGACCGGGTGGCTTCAGCGGCAGACTTCATTTTCTCGAGGGTCTGAAGTCCGGAAGCCCAAGAGCAAGGTGAGCTGTTAGAGTGGTCTCTGCTGCAGCCTGTCTGCTTTAGGGACAGCCAGCTCTGGCTGTGTCCTCACAGGGCCTCGTTCTCTTTGTAGAAGGACACCAATCCTATCCGACGAGAGCCCTACTCTTTCTTTCATTTTTTTAAAAGTGAATCGATTATTTTTGAGAGATTTTTTTGCTATAGCATGCGCACGCTTACTGGAGAGACAGAGTCAGAAAGTGAGAAGTCACCCCCCAGGGGGGATGGCCACGCTGCAATCCCTTCTCCTCCATTCTCTGCTCAGGATTTTGACCACACATGCCCAGCATGAGTTTTAAGCCCCCAGGTCCAGGACTTGAACTGTGGTCGACCATGGGGGAGTCCAGTGCCTTAACTGGACCCAGAGGGCCCTATCTCAGGACCTCATTTTATGCCACTTACCTCCTTGAAGACTGTGAGGAGTATCTTTTTTGGTGGGGCTGGCAGGGGAGGAGAGTGACTATTGAGTCTGTGCTATTTCCCTTCTCGCTGAGCCACCCGGATCATGCAGTTTTATGCACGTTAATCTGGAATACTAGAGATACTCCGAGGGTCCTCACTTCCCAGACGCGCTCCGCATTCTTCCCGTCGTGAGGAAATAGGCCCAGCTTCCCTCAGTGGTCAGGATCAGTCACTGTAGCCCCCACACACCCCCTTTCTGCCCACTGACCCTGCCATGAGGAACCCAGAAGGGCGAGCGGCCTGCTTAGAGGACCCGTTGCTGTCTCCCAGGATAGACGCATTCCTTCCTTGGGAACCACGTCTGGGCTGACAGAGTCCCAAGGTGAAGGAACAGGAAGTAGAACTTTCCCGAGAGGATGGCGTGAGGCACTAGAAAGTGGATCCGCCCCGTGAATCCTGATTAGGGAGAGAAAGGACCATGCAGGCCCTGGTCTGAGTATTGTGTACCCTGGAGGACTCGTCCCCAGCCCCATGGGTACTGCCACCTGGCTGGCACCACAGGTGAGCCATCCGAAGGCCATTCTACTGCCAACCGTGTGCTTATAGTTAGCAAAACCAGGCACTCACCAGCTTGTTAAGAGAGAGAAAGTGAGAAATCACCCCTTGAGGGGGATGGCCACATTGCAGTCCCTTCTCCTTCATTTTCCTCTTGGGATTTTGGGCATGTATATACACATGCCCAGTGTGACTTTCAGGCTGCCGGATCTGGGACTTGAACAGCGGAGTCGGCCATGGGGCATCACGCGCATTAACCACCACGCCACTTCCTGGCCCCAGGTCTTGTTTATTTTACCGCACTGAAAAAGGCCATTGCATCATTCTGTTCTCTTCCAGGATCATGGGAAACATAACTGGTCACCTAGTAGCAAGGGAATTGATGATATTTTTTATTTTTTAAAATTGAGAATTGCTTTATTTAACTTTATTTATTTTTAATTTGACCAGAAAGGGACAGAATGAGAGAGAGAGAGAGAGAGAGAGCAGGGACATAATGAGAGAGAGAGAGAGAGAGAGAGAGAGAGAGAGAGAGGAAGTGAGAAAGCAAGCCACCAGGGGTCTGGGACTCGAACCAGTCATCTATGTGGGAGTCCAACATCTTTTACCACCATGCCACCTGCTGGCCCTGTAGGAGATTGATTATAAGAGATCATGTTCCTTAGAGCCAGCAAGTGGCGTAGTGGTTAAGGCACTGGACACTCCCACATGGCCGACCATGTTCAAGTCCAGGAACTGGTGGGTTGCTTTCTCACTCCCCACCCCCGGTCAAATGAAAATAAATGAATGAATAAATCAAATTAAAATAAATAATTTTTTAAAAATCACGTTCCTGATGGAAGGGGCATGCTCATTCTCACTGAGATAGGCCCTCATTCTGGATCAAGGTTGGTCTTCAGTTGCAGTGTGTCTGCCAGAACCATGGCCTGTGGACGCCCAGAATGCTCTTGCCATCGTGGTATCCCACATGGCATACTGTGGACCTGAGCAGCCCTCCACTTGCAGACAGTGCCAGCCTACCTGACAGATCCATCCGTAGCTCAGACCTGAACTTTTCCCTCCACATCGAAGAGTCATCAGGAGCTCCCATGAGGCCTTGGGTGCAGGTCAAGAGGACAGTAACTCAGGTAAGGGCAGATGTGAGGCATACTGGCGGTGTCAGGTCTCTTAGAAGAGGGTGGGATATTGGCCTTTCTTCTCTCAAGTTTATTTGTTTCTTCTATCACACACACACACACACACACACACACACACACACAGCACCCCCAACAGGGCCCTGATGCACCATCCACCACCTTCCCCAGCTGGCCCCAGATCATCGGCATGCGTGTGCTCAGGGAGGTCTCCAGATGCAAACCCAGAACCTTCGCATGTGCGTCAGCCTTGCAGAGCATTGCATTTCACTTCCGTTTCACTGTCTGCTCCCAAGTTTTCCTCTTCTGATTTGGAATACTTAATTTAGCCAGGTATGGCTCCAGGCTGGAATTCTTGCTTAGTCTTACCTCCATAATTTTCCCTCTGGCGAGGGACAAAAATCTTTGGGAGTTTTAAATTTTACATAACTTTCTTCTAAATGAGGCACCAGGTCGCCAGTCTGGGACACGCCCTGGTTGAGCGGACACTCTGCCCTGAGCTTTCTTGTTGAAGACAGCTCTGCCTCATACGGCCTTAGCAGGCATCTCCAGAAACCAGTGAAGCATCACTTTCCATGTAGAAGAGCCCAGAGAATGAGGGAACTCTGCAACCTCCAGAATGTTCTGCTCTAGAGGAAACAGTACTTTCCACAGAGCAGACATGTATGGAAAGACCCTGAGCCACGTCTATCCAGGTGACCACGAGAGGGCCCTGGGATGGGCCATGTATCATGATGTGGATGGTTTAAGCCATAGATAGTCTTAACATCATGCAGTTGAAGGAGTCTCTGAGGTAATGAGCGTAAGATAAACTCGGGCTTCTCCTTTGACCTCTTGGGGCCAGACATCTTCATTTAGCACAAATTCTGCACACAGTTTTGGATTTTAAAAAGTGAGTGATTGGTGGGAGCAGCAGATGATGTAGTGGTTACTGGACTCCCACAGGGCTGACCATGGTTCGAGTCCCGGGCTAGGCAGCTTGAAACTCATGCTGGGTGCGTGTGCGTGTGTATCCAAAAGCCTGAGAGACAGGATTGCAGCATGGCCATCTCCCCTGGTGGGGGGTGATTTCTTGCTTTCTTTCTGTCTGTCTGTCTGTCTCTCTGTCTCTCCAGTGAGTACACCTGCTCTATAACAAAAAATCTCTTTAAAAAAAAAGTAAGCAATTGGGTCCTATTATAGGCAGAGCTGTCCGCCCAGTTTCTTTCTTTCTTTCTTTCTTTCTTTCTTTCTTTCTTTCTTTCTTTCTTTCTTTTTTTTTGCTACAGGGCGCGTATGCTTGCCAGAGAGAGACAGAGAGACAGAGAGACATACACGCACGCCTCCATTCTCCTTTCGGGATTGGGTATGCACGCACACACGCCTGGTGTGAGTTTAAGCCACCGGGTCTGGGACTTGAACCACGGTCGACTATATGGGAGCCCAGCGACATTGCCATTACACTAACTGCTGGTCCCTGTCCTCTCAGTCTCTGAATGCTTGTGTAGAAACCTTAGCCCCAACCTGTGCTGAAGCCTCAACCCCAGTACCTCAGAATGGGAATGTGCTGGAGAAGAGCCTTTAAAGAAGTGATGAAGTTTGGGGCCAGCAGGTGGCGTCGTGGTAAAGGTGCTGGACTCCCAAGAGGTAGGCTGTGGTTAAAGTCCCAGACCCAGCGACTTGAAACTCATGCCAGGCGCATGTGTGTGCATGCCAAAATCCTGAAAGGAAAATGGAGGAGAAGAGATTGTGACGTGCCCATCCCCACTTTAATTTCTGAAATAAAAAATTAAAAAAAAAAAAGGAGAAGTGACGAAGTTGAAATACAGCCTATGGAATGGAATCTGACAGGTGTCCTCATTAACAGAGGAGACGAGGATCCACAGAGACCCCAGGGAGACCCCGAGAGAAGCCCCTGTGAGGACGCAGAAGACAGCTGTCTGGAAGCCAGAGACAGAGAGGCCTTGGCAGAAACCAAGCTGGCCAAGACCTTGATCTCAGACTGACAGCTTCTAGAACGGTGAGAAAATAGCCTGAGTTCTAGAATGGTCCGAAAACAGGCCGGGTGGTGAGCGGGACTTTGTCACAGCAGCCTGAGCTAACCGAGACACATCCCGCAGACAAGCATGTGCATGTTGCCTTTTGTGGTATCTGTGCGTTAGGCATGCTATGATGCACGTTGTGTGTTACGACGTGTGTCGTGATACACGTGCATGTATGTTGCACATGTGCGCCATGTACGTGTTATGGCGTGTGCATGTGTAGGGTAAGTGGGCAGGCGGGGTATATGTGGGAGAGGGCCCCTAGGAGCCACAGGAAAGCACTGCGGGCTCCCCACCACCCAGCCTCCCGCTGCTGCCCTCGCTCTTCAGGACACACTCCCTCTGATGTGGGTGGGACCGGTGCCCTGGTGTCAGGGATGGAGAGAAAATAGAATCAGAGATGTGGGTTAGCGGTAGGCTGGGGAAGGAAGAAAGCAGCTAATTCATTTATAGTCTGCTGAGAGCCAAGCAAGGATCCCGGTGGGAGACGGGGCAGGCAGAAGGCTTCGCGTTCCTAAATAGAACTCTGTTTTGACATCCTCCTCGCAGCTGCTCTCCCCCACGCTGGTGTCTCGCCGAGCGCTGACACAGCCGCGGGCGCGAGCCGCTCACTGCGCCACCTGCTGGCGGCCGGCGGAGGCGCGGCGGTTCTTGGGCTCACAGCCAGGCCGACTTGACACGTCAGGAGCCCGCCTTCCCTCGGGTCAGAGAAGGATGCAAAGGTCCTTCCGGAGAAAGGAAGATGGCAGAGAGCAGGAGAGGCAAAGCGGACTCCCGAGCAGCGTCGTTTTAGCTGCACCATCTTAGGAAAGCTCATTACTCTCCTGGTTGCCTCAGTGTCTTCACATTCAAAGAGGGGTCCCTAATGCCAACAGGATTTTGTGAGATCCCTCAGCTAAAAGCCCCCAGAACAATCCGAGAACATGGTGCCTCCGTAAATGATTCCATCCTCTGCCCCTTCTTCATTCCTCTTGTGCTTCTGTCCCCCTGCAGGATTTCGTCATTGATCAAAAGTTACATGGCTAAACGCACTGCCTTTCTGAAAATATGGTAGCTGGGCAGGGGTGAGGGTGGGTGGGAGGAACCTGGGTCATGGGAGGCCCAGCCTGGCCCGGAGCAGCCCCCAGGCCCTGCCCTCAGGGTGTTAGTGTGGAGGGACCAGGGCTGCCAGAAGAGGGTCTCCCCTGCCTAGGCTCAGCATCAGGACAGGGCGAGCTCCCCGTCACCTTAGGCAACTGGGCCCAGGCGATGGTTCTGCGATCCACTCCAGGCCTGGGCCTATCACAGGTGTGGACTGGAGCAACCTGGACCAGAAGGTGAGTGAGCGCAGCAGTGTCTGAACAATGCAAAATGGGGCTAAAAGTGAGCAGGAGGAGAGAGTGTGCACACTGGGAAGGGATTTCGACATACTGCAAAATAACCAAGAGGTTTACCCTTTCCTTTTCTCGTTCTTCTTTTCTCTCTTCTTTCTTTCTTTTCCTTTTTTCTTTCTTTCTTTCTTCTTTTTTTTTAAATTTTTTTATAGAGGTTTTTGCCTTAGGGTGTGTGCCCTTGCCAGAGAGAGAGACAGACAGACAGACAGTGAGAGGGAAAGTGAGAAATCACCCCCCAGAGGGATGGCCATGCCACACTCTTTTCCTCCGTTCTCTCAGAATCTTGGGCACACACACATGCTTACACCCTGTGTGAGTTTTAAGCCACTGGGTTGGGGACTTGAATCGTGGTCGGCTATGTGGGAGTCCAGTAATGCAACTGCTATAAAGAGAACTGACTTCAATATTCTTTTTAATAAATCTGATATTATCTCTGTGCCAGCATTGGGGTACGGGGTGGGTTTGTACATGGCAGCTCTTACAGAAGCCCTGCTCCTTCCTTGGGCCACCCCTGTCTTCAACACACTGGTTTTCCAGTTTTTTGCTGTCGGGTACATGTGGTTGCCAGAGAGAGACAGAGAAAGAGAGGGAGAGAAGGAAAGTGAGAAAACACTCCTAGGAGGGATGGCCATGCCGCAATCCTTTCTCCTCCATACTCCTCTCAGGAATTTGGACATGTACGTACACACACCTGGTGTGATTTTCAAGCTGCTGGGTCTGGGACTTGAACCATGGATTTGACTATGTGGGGTCCAGCTGCCTTAACATCCATGCCACCTGTTGGTTTCTATTGTTTGTTTTTAAAATTTCTTCCCCCCGCCCTTTTTTTTTGTTGTTGTTGTTTTTAAGTTTACTATAGGGCATGTGCTGGTGTCAGACACACACACACACACACACACACACACACACACACAGAGAGAGAGAGAGAGAGAGAGAGAGAGAGAGAAGGAAAATGAGAAATCACTTCCCAGGGGATGACCATGTGCAATCCCTTCTCCTCCACTCTCCTCTCAGGGTTTTGGGGCACACACACACACACACACACACACACACGCCCCCAGTGCGATTTTCAAGCCACCAGGTCCAAGACACGAACCACATAACCGGTCACAGGGGATCCAGCTACTTTAATCTCCACACCACCTGATGGCCTGAGTTTTTTCTTAAAAATTATTTTTGGGGGGGAGGAAGAGAGAAAGACCCCATCATACCATGATCCACTGGCCCCTCTTCCCCTGCTCTAGCTTTCTAGCCAGTGGGATCATGGGTACCCGTGGGTACACCGGCCATGTTCAGGTCCACCCAGGAACTGAACCCCACGCTCTCATGTGGCTCCAGCATCATGCAGTGGCACCCTACCACCTGTGTCACAGGGGCTAGACCTGCCCACTGCTCCTGAAAACATGATTGGGCTGGTCAAGAGTTCCAACCTAGGGATCAGCAGATGGTACAGTGGTTATGTCGTTGAACCCCCACATAGTTGACTGCGGTTCAAGTCCTGGACCTGGTGACTTAAAACTCATGCCAGGCATGTGTGCGTGCATGCCCAAGATCCCAAGAGGAGAATGGAGGAGAGGGAATTGTGGCATAGCCATCCTTTCTGGGGGGTGATTTCTCACTTTCTGTCCCTCTATATCTCTCTGTTGAGGGCACGTACCCTATAGCAAAAAAAACCTCTCCAAAAAAAAAAAAAAAAAAAGAAGAGAAAGAAAGAGAAAGAATCCAGACTAACACCTGGAAAATATTTAACCCACAGGAGAGAATCACAGACAGACCCATAAATCTTTTTTTTTTTTTTTTGAGAGGTTTTCGCTATAGGGCGCATGCGCTCGCCAGACAGACAGAGAGAGACATAGAGACAGAAAGCGAGAAATCACCCCCCAGGGGAGATGGTCACGCCACAATCCCTTCTCCTCCATTCTCCTCTTGGGATCTTGGGCATGCACGCACACGCGCCTGGCGTGAGTTTTAAGCCACCAGGTCCGGAACTCGAACCGCGGTCAACTACGTGGGAGTCCAGCGACATAGCCATTATGCTAACTGCTGGTTCCCAACCCATAAATCTTCATGGGCCCTGTGGTCTCAAGAGCAATGACTTGGGGTCGGCCCTGTAGTGCAGTGGTTTGGTGCTGTGTAGGGAGCTGTACCCCAAGTGTCTGACTGCAGTTCGGTTTCAGCCCTGGTAGCTTGAAAAACACACTAGGGGTCAGTCACTGGCAAGTTGCTTAGGGGGCTGGATTCCACCCGGCTGATTTCTCGGTGTGTGTCCCAGACCCACTGGCCTGAAAAACACGCCAGGTGCATGAGCATGAGTGCCCTGCGTCCAGGGAGGAGAATGGAGGAGAGGGGATTGTGGTGTGGCCATCCTTCCTACTTTCTCTCCTGGTGAGCACATGTGCTGTATAGCAAAAATGTTAAAAAGAAAAGAAAAAACCACACTGGGCATGTGTGTGTGCTCCAAATCCTGAAGGGGTGGAGAAATGGAAGGGAGGGGTGGGTGTGACCACACCCCATTGGGGGTGCTTTCCGTCTCTCAGTGTCTCTCTCTGGTGAGTGCTCGCACCCTCTGACAATGAAACACAAAAACATCGACAACCATGGCCGTCTTTGGTGACCTGGGTTCCCACTTGCCATCTCTAATGGCCTCAGAGGCACTTCAGGCCAAGCCCCCCTTCGGTCCGCTCCTGTCTCAGTGAATTGCATCGTCATCAATCTATATAATCACTCGAGTGAGAAACCAGAAACCTGAAACAATAACCCCTCCTCTGCCTCTCCTGACGCGTCTAGTGCACCGCGATCACTTTCTTCCTCTTTTTAAGTTTATTCATTTCCTTCATGAGTGAGTGAGAAAGAGAGAGAGTGAGAGAGAGAGAGAGAGCGCCCCACCCACCAGAGCAGTCATGGCCCATCCATGCCGGGCTTCAGCCCACTCTGGGTCACAGGCCTGCACATAAGCCCCACGCACACCCAGGGAGGTCTCTGGACACGAACCTGCAACCTTCCCACGCGGGTCAGCCTCAGGAGTGTCGTGTCTTATAGCTGTGCCACCGTCTGTCCCTTACCATGTCCAATTTTCTTGACTGTGTCCCTCTCCTTAACCCTCAGCCACGTGCTTCACGGTGGCTCCACGGTGGCTGACTGACTTCCTGTGGGGCCTCTGCCATTCTGTCACCTGAGAGCACCAGCCGAACCCCTGGTGCTCCTGGCTCCTGCCTGAAGTGCCACCGTAGGGCATGGGGTACTGTCAGGGGAGGCAGCCTAGGAGGCTGAGTTGTTACCTTGTCATGAGGGTGTTCCGGGCACCACTGGGTGTGCTAGTTCCCCATGGTCAGGGCTGCCCGTTTCACTAGGCTCATGGGTTATGCATGTTGGGGGCACTGTAGGACTGGCTTGTCTCAGCTCCTGCACATCTGGACCTCAGTCGGGGAGACTCGACGTCTGGGAGTGACTCAACGCGGTGGGCTAGAATCACCTGATCGTGGCCTCATTCTGGTCGGCAGTTCGTGGGAGCTGTCAACCATGGCCCTCCACGTGGCTCTCCGTGTGGCCTGGGCTTCATCTCTGCGTGGTGGCCTCGGGCGAGATGACTTCCTACATGGTGGCTGAGGGCTCCAGCGAGCAAAGCAGAAGCCTTGCTGCCTTGTACAGCCTTGCCTCGGAAGCCGCGCAGTGCCCCTGGGGCTGCGTTCTCGGCTTGTGCACCAGCTAGCAGGCCCCCCGGCCCCAGGAGGGGATGTGGTCTCCACCTCACAATGGGACCGATGTCAAATCACTTGCATATATATATTTTTTCTTTTTTTTTTTGGGTAGGGGGGATTCTTGCTATAAGGAATGTGCACTCGCCAGAGAGACAGACAGAAAGTGAGAAATCACCCCCCAGGGAGATGGCCACGCCGCAATTCCTTCTCCTCCATTTTCCTCTTGGGTTTTGGGCATGCACGCACACGCGCCTGGTGTGAGTTGTAAGCCACCAGGTCCAGGACTCGAACCACAGTGGCCCATATGGGAGTCCAGTGCTTTAACCACTATGCCACCTGCTGATTATCTATCTATTGAGAGAACATGTACTTACCAGAGAGACAGAGAGATGGAGAGGAGAGAGCATCCCACAGGACACAGCACACCAATCCCTTTTCCTCTATCCCTCTCTCCTTTCTGGATTTTGGACAGGCATGCAGACACACCTGGAGTGTTTCTTAAGCAACAGGGTCTGGAACCGGGGGATTGGCTGTGTGGGATTCTGCTTCCTGAGTCACCAAGCCATGGAGCCACCCCCAAGTGATGTTTTTGAAGCAAATCGCATCACAAAACCTTCCAGCTTTTCATCCTCATCATAAAACAGGGCTTCCCCTCCTGGGCACGACTGCTGGCTGCGTTCTGAGCAGGATAATCCTCGCCGTGGGCTGCCCTGTGCAGTGTAGGCTCTGAGCCCACTAGGTGCCAGTAGCACCCCACTTCCCAGCTGTGACAAGGGAAAACATCTGACACCGCCGCATGTCCCCTCGGGGGCACAACTGCCCAGGTGGAGGAGCCCTGGGAGAGGCCAGCACCCTCTGTACTCCTGTGTGCAGCCGCCCCTGGCTCCCCTCGGGCCACGCCCTCCCAAGTCTCTGCAGGGCTGCGCTGGGCTCCCAGGATCCTCCAACCCTGTCACATTCTTTCCCTCCCCGGGCCTTCACTGCTGTTCTGAGGACTAGAACGTCCGCCTTTCTCCTTCCTGTCTGCTTGCCAGCTCTCTCTCTCTCTCCCTCTCTCCCTCACACACACACCCCTGTACTCGCTCACCTAGCTAACACTTTATTATCATTGCGCAGCTAGAAAGGTACATCTGCAAAGGCTCTTCTCACCTCCCAGACAAGGTGAGGCTCCTGTGGATGCTTCCACGGCACCTGGGACTTTCCACCTCCCGCACTCAGCCACAACCACCATGCATGAATTAGCTTTGTGATGGTTTTCGTTTTTTAAAAACACATCTTTTTTTTTTTAAAGAATTATTTAATTTAATTGATTTTTAAAAAAAATATTAATTTATTTTTATTTATTCATTCATTTATTTTAATTTGACCAGAGAGAGACACACAGTGAGAGAGAGAAAGTGAGAAAGCAAGCTACCGGATCTGGGACTCAAACCGTGGCTGGCCATGTGGGAGTGTTCAGTGCCTTAACCACCATGCCACCTGCTGGCCCCAACTTAATTTATTATTTCATTTGACCAGAGACAGACAGAGAAACAAGGTGCCAGGTCCAGGATTCAAACTGCAGTTGGTCATGTGGGAGACCAGTGCCTTAACCACCACGCCACCTGCTGGCTCCTGGTGATAGCTTGTTAATGCTTGTCCTGCTCACTCCTTGGCAACTCCAGGAGTAGGGCTGTCATCTGTCACGCTCATGACCGTGTCCCAGCGCTGGGCACAGAGCTTAGCATGTGGTAGGCCCTGTGGGTTTGATAACAAATGAATGATGGACGAATACTACTTACGTGTGTTCTTGGGAACAGTTCCTGGTCCTTTTGCCTCGTTGCTGTAGATTTCTCTCTGCTGCTGCGAAGCAGGTCCCTCCTTCCAATGTGCCTAAAGACCTGATTCTCTCATGGTTTGCGCACCCAACTTCCTGGGCCTGACGATTTCTCCAGACTCCGCCCACCTCTCTGACCTGCTCCTTTCCAAACAACTCGAGCAAAGTATTGCGTGGAGTGCTTTTAAAATGTTTTATTTTTATTTAAACAAACCACTCTAGGAGCCACAGGTACGTTCAAACTTGGTGCCCAGCAGGTGGCATGGTGTTTAAGGAGCTGGACTCCCACGTGGCTGACCACTGTTCAAGTCCTGGACCCAGTAGCTTGAAAATCATGCTGGGTGTGTGGACGTGCGTGTCTAAAATCCTGACATTTTGAATGGAGGAGAAGAGATTGCAGTGTGGCCATCCCCACAGGGTGTGATTTCTCACTTTCCCGCTCTGTGTTTTTCTCTAGTAAGTGCACATGCCCTATGGCAAAAACCTAAAAAAAAAACAAAAAAAAAAACCTAAGTTGTGATGTTATCTGAGTCCTCAAAGCGTTCGTTCCAAGTGGGATACCCATTGGCTGTTGTGTCTACCACAAACTGCGGGGCTGCTTTGTCTTTTCTCACCGCTTACTCCATTACCTTTGCTGTCTCCAACAAAGACACCGAGTTTCTCTTTGACTTCTTATAAATCGCCAGAGGGCATGTGCACTCACCAGAGAGACAGAGAGACAGAGAGAAAGGGGGAGAGGGAGAGAGTATTCTCTAGTGGGGTGTAATCATGCCACAGTCCCTTCTCCTCTATTTCTTTTTTTTTCTTTTTTTGGAGAGGTTTTTTCGCTATAGGGCGCGTGCGCTCGCCAGACAGACAGAGAGAGACATTAGAGACAGAAAGCGAGAAATCACCCCCCCAGGGGGGATGGTCACGCCGCAATCCCTTCTCCTCCATTCTCGTCTCGGGATCTTGGGCACGCACGCACACGCGCCCGGCATGAGTTTTAAGCCACCGGGTCCGGGACGCGAACCGCGGACGACTACGTGGGAGTCCAGCGACATAGCCATTATGCTAACTGCTGGTTCCCTCCTCTATTTCTTCATCCTGCCAGGATTTGGGGCGTGCACACACACACACACACACACACACACACACACACACACGGTGTGTTTTCAAGTCATTAGGGCCGGGATTCGAACCATGCTGGGCAATGTGGGATCTGGTTCCCTTAACCACTAGGCCAGCAGGCTGGCCCAGGATTCCAAATTTGAGGTCCAAATTTGGAAGGAGTGTAGGCGTCTGGGGCAGTCTGTGTGTGACTGGTGTCTTGTGTTGAGTGGTCAGGACCAAGGGGTCATCTTGGTGTCCTTACATTTGAGAGCCCGTGTTATTCAAGCAATTGTCTGTGCTCCAGTGTGGCATATGGTTCTTTTTACATTTTTTGGTTATTTTTCTTTTTATTCATGATACAGCACGAGCATGCACACAGAGGAATGGGTGTAAGAGAGAGCTAGGACACCCTCCCCGGGGCCAGGTCATGCCACGACCCCTTTTGCAGCCTGTTGCATCCCAGATGTTTGCACATGTGCCTGGCGTGTGTCAGCCTGAACAGGCCAGAGATTCGAACCACAGTCACCATGGAAGATCCACCTTCTCTGGAGTAGGGCATTTCCTCCCAGGCTCCCTCCTGGAAATGACCACTTGTTCATCTCCCAAAAACTGAGGCTTATAGGGCATCATTTAGGGAGGGTTTTGGCAGATAGTTTTCGATAACTGACTTGTTCGAGTCGTACTCCTGTGTATCCTTGGGGCCCTCTGGAAAGTTGGGGAAGGAGGTTGTAGCCGAGACCCCAGAGAGTGGCTTTTTTTTTTTTTCTGAATGGAGTGGGAGCCCAGGCAGCCTGCTAACCCAGTAACCCAGGGATTTACTTCCTCTGATGGTTTCATGGAATGTTAAGTTTTCTTTCCTTCCTTCTTTCTTTCTTTCTTTCTTTCTTTCTTTCTTTCTTTCTTTCTTCTTTCTTCCTTTTTTTTTGTTTTTTTGAGAGGTTTTTGCTATAGGGCACATTTGTTTGCCAGAGAGACAGAGAGAGACACAAAACATGAGAAATCACCCCTCCAGGGGGAATGGCCACACCGCAATCCCTTCTCCTCCATTCTCCTCTCAGGATTTGGGCACGCACGCACACACGCCCGGTGTGAGTTTTAAGTCACCGGGTCTGGGACTTGAATTGTGGTTGACTGTGTGGGAGTCCAGTGAAGTAACCATTACACCATGTACTGGTCCTCACAAAATGTAAGTTTCCTTGATAGACAGGGCTTTCAAGGGGGTTGAAGCTCTGAGCATCTGGCTGTTCAGAACCCTCCTCCTGCTCATTGGGTATGAAACTCGAGGGGAGCCCGCGGGCCTCTGTGAAGGGAGTGGAAATGGGCAGACGAAGCCGTTCTTCCTGCAACTCCTGCCTGGATAGTTGTGCTGGGAACCAACAGACACTGACGTTCTGGGGATGTTTTACTCCCAGAGGCCCCGAATCACAGGCCAGAACCAAGCACAGCATAAGGGAAAGCAGGGGAAAAAACCCAGAGAAAGAGAGAGAAAGAGCAAAGAAAAGGAAAGAAAAGTCCAGGCACCCAGTCTCTGACGTCCTTTATCATCTTGTGAGGGACTGGACGAAACAGTTGTGACCTGCGTGCCTCGTGTCCCACCAGGGCTTTCCTTTTCAGCGCTGGTGGGTTTCTGGTTTCTTTCCCTGCAGGACATGACCTGGCCTATGAGCCAGTCACGTCGGTGTGTGCGTGAGTCATGCTGCCGCAGCCTCGTGCTGTGTGGCGATTGCTGGCATTGGTGTGGTGGCCCAGATGCAGGCCTAGTGCCCGCTTCAAAGGAAGGGCTGCTTTTCTCTGCCTGTTCTTACTCTGCCAGCCTTTTGTGTGTTCTCGTCAAGAGGGGCCAGCACTCCCTTTTCTTCTCTCCTTAACGAGCCTGGGAGAGACACCGAGGGAAACTAACGCTCCCTGTGTTTTCTTAAGCAGCCCAGTCCCTCTGCCCCCTCCGTGTGGGAGATTGCTTTACCATCCACGTAAGAAACCTAACGAATGACATGGTCAATGCATGAGAGACTAAACATTTAAACCCAGGGGGGCAGCAGATGGCACAATGGTTACATCGCTGGACCCCCACATGGCCAACTGTGGTTTGGATCCCAGATCTGGTGACTTGAAAATCATGCCAGGTGCGTGTGTGTTCATGCCCAAGATTCCGGGAGGAGAATGGAGAAGAAGGGATTGCGGTGTGGACATTCCCCTGGGGGTGGTGGTGGTGATTTCTCACTTTCTCTCTCTCTCTCTCTCTTTCTGTCCAGAGAGTACACGTGTCCTAAGGCGAAAATCTGAAAATAAAACAACAACAAAAAACACCTGAAGGATAGACTGGAGAGAAGTGACCGGCCGCGGAAGGGCCAGAGGAAGTACGCGCTCCTCCTTGGGTGCAGAGAAACCTCTGGAAGTTCTCTGAGGCGGTGGCCATCCTGGCGTCACAGACCCCGAGAGATTTCTCAGCTGAGTCGGGGTTTGTTCAGTCGGGCTGGTGCTCCAGTGAGAACCTGCAGTCTAGAGCAGCTCAGAGCCCTGCGGCGGGGAGCCCTGCTAGTGTCCCCCCAAGACCCACGTGTTGACAGGGAAGGAAGGAAGAGGAAACAATACCTTCACGGTGTGGAGAAGTGGGGCTCTGGGCATGATGAAGTCATTAGGGCCCATGGCTGACTCCCGGTGGGTCTAGGAGGAACACAGAGCACGCGTGCCCACCCTCCGCCACATTAGACGGAGCCAGAAGATGCCACCCAAGGTGGCCCCTGGCCCTCGGACCTCCAAACCGAGAGCTGAATAAACCTCTATTCTCTTAGAAGACCCAGTCTCCGGTATTCTCGGTTGCTAGCAATGAAGTGGGCTGGAACATTGTCAGCCACGCCCATCTGTGCTGGTGCTTCGAGGCCCCTCTTCCGTGGCTCAGCCTCAGACTTCCCTCCAGGCCCGGCACATCCCCCCAGAGGCACCTCATTCCTCCCGGGCTACACGCCTGAGGCCCAGGGGTCCCCTCCTCCCGCCTCCTCCACTTCAGGAGCACTGTGCTCATTTGGGCTTCCACAGCCGCGCACATCCTGGTACACATGCCCTATAGCAAATTGATAATAAGAATAAAGAAAATGAAATAATTCTTAAAAAAAAATGTAAAAGAATGCTTTGCCATGGATACCATGATTACCCTGATTATTTCTGGGCATCCCTGGGAAGGAAGTTGTTTTCTCCTTTCTGTCCCCCAGCCCAGGGGCATCAGGGATAGACCTGCTGCAGGTCCTGCAGAAGCCAAGGTTTTTCCGCAGCAAGCCGTTGCTCTCAGTAGGACAGGGAGCGACGAGAAAGAGGGAGGGCCAGGGATTCATTTGAGGGGAGGCCATTTTTCTGAGGGGCACACTTCTGTAGTTTATCATCTCTTTTTTTCTTTTAAGATTTTTGCCATAGGGTGCATGCATGTGCTGGAGAGAGACCAACAGAGAAAGAGAGAGAGGGGGAAAGTGAGAAAGTGAGAACTCCCCCCCCGCCCCCCGCCACCCTACACCCACCCCCAAGGTCATGGCCATGCCACAGTCCCCTCTTCTCTATTTGGGATTTTGGGCATGCCATGCACATGCTCCTGGTGTGATTTTCAAGCCGCTGGGTCCAGGTTGTGAACTGTGGAGTCAGTCATTGGATCTAGCACCTCAACCTCCATGCCACCTGCTGTCCCTATCATTTCGTTTAATCTTTTACCCAAAATAGGCAGGAATAGTTCTGTTTAGAGTTTACATCTCATGACAGCAGTTCTTTCACGTGTCTCGGGGTTGTTTTTATATCACCAAACTCTGGCCTCTCTGTTTTGCCTTTGTTTTGGCCTAATTTTGATATCAAACAATGGTTAAATAACAAACTAACCTCTTGAAATGCTTAGCAATTTCCTTCACGTTTATACAGATATTCATGTTTTAATAACATTTTACTATCATTACCAATATGCTGTTTTTCTTTCTTTCTTTTTTTTTTTTTCCTTGCCAAAATGTCAATTATGGAACACATACTAGGAAGATCTCTAAGAATTACATTCAGAGAAAACGCCTTTCCTCCTCAACCAATCCAGGGAAAATACACAGGGAGACGAATATTTGTTAGTTTCTGTTAATGTTGCAGAAGTTTTCCAACCGTGGGATCATCTGGAAATTTTATCACTGTGGAAGGCAATAAACATTTCATTATCAAAAGCTCTGTTGTTTTATACCTTCCTAGAGGCAGACACTATCTATGCAGACAATCAAGATCTATTAAAGCAGATGCAAGAGGTTTCAAAGCACTTGAGCCTCCCCTCCCCACAAAACTTTGTATCAACCCTCTCTCTCTCTCTCTCTCTCCTTTTTTATTTAAAGAGATTTTTGCTATAGGGTATATGCACTTGCTGGAGAGATAGAGACACAGAGAGAGAAAAAGCAAGAAATCACTACCCCCCCCCCGGGGGGGGTGATGGTCACACCACAATCCCTTCTCCTTCCTGTCAGGATTTTGGGCACACACACATACACACACACACACACACACACACACACACACACACCTGGTTTGAATTTCAAGCTGCCGGGACTGGGACTCAAACCATGACAGCCATGTGAGAGTCCAGTGGCATAACCATTATGCCATCTGTTGGTTCCTTTTCCTTAATTTTAATTTTTCCCCACAGGATGAATGCACTTGCTGGTGAGAGATAGATAGATAGATAGAGAGAGATAGAGAGAGATAGAGAGAGAGAGAGAGTGGCATTTATATTACCCCCTGAGGGGATGGCTGCAATCCCTTCTCCTCTACTCTCCTCTTGGCATTTTGGGCACACTCACACACCTGCTCAGCATATTTTTCAAGCAGCTGGGTCAGGGACTAGAAGCACACAGTTGGCTTCTAAAGTTGGATCCAGCACTTTAAGCACCATGCCACCTGCTGGTCCTATATCAACCCTCTCGAAAGACGTGGATTTGGGGGCTGATTGGAACTGGCTGGGAGAAGTCAGTAGGGAATCTTGGGATTTGTCCAAAAAGTGGGAAAACAGCAATTCAGCCAGGAGCCAAAGACAGTCATTCTGGAGTTGGAGTTCCTGTTTTTGGTGTGTGTGTGTGTGTGTGTGTGTTTCAAAATTAGTTCACTAGAATGGGTGTACCCAAGAGTTTCTCAAAACGGGAGTTACCAATACCCCAGGGTTGTGGTCACCCTGTCTGCCTGCTCAGTACTCACTCTGTTCTCTCTCTGAGAGGCTCCCTTCCTTGGAGAGTCTCCGCCTGCCACATACCCAGCCCAGGCCTGTCCTTGGAGACTCCTCCTTTTGAGAAGCCATGTTAGTATGTGGTGATGTGGGCTCAGGGCAACTGGTTTGCAGTTTAGAATCTCTGCCAGTACCAAAGGCTCACACCATGAAATCAACTACCCAGAAAGCATCTATAGCGACTCTTTATAAATTAATTTCAGCATTCCTTATTTCTTATTTGTGAGAGGACTTCAAAAATGTAGGCATAGGGACCAGCAGTTAGCATAATGGCTATGTCTCTGGACTCCCATATAGTCGACCGCAGTTCGAGTCCCCAACCCGGTGGCTTAAACTCACGCCGGACACGTGTGTGCACATGCCCAAGATCCCAAGAGGAGAATGGAGGAGAAGGGATTGCGGTGTGGCCATCTCCCCTGGTGGGGTGATTTCTCGCTTTCTGTCTCTCTGTCTCTCTCTGTCTGTCTGGCGAGTGCACGCGCCCTATAGCAAAAACCTTTCAAAAAAAAAAAAAGTAGGCATAGATTTCACAAATTTTTGACCCAAATAAACTCACACTTTAATTAATTAATTTTTAATTGCCAGTGGGTATGTGAGTTCTCCAGTGAAAGACAGAGAAACAGAGAGGGAAGAAGGAGAAAGCACCCTTCAAATGGGCATGGCCATGCTGAAATCCATTCTCTTCCATTTCTCCAACCTGCTAGGAATAAGGATCATGCATATGCATGCACCCAGCATGTTTTTCAAGCTATCACAATCAGGATTTGGGCTGAATTTGTCAGTACTGTGACCTTGGACTTCCTAGCCTTCACAGCTGTGAGGAATAACTTTCTATTGTTTAAATCAGTCATACTGTGGTATGTTTGTTACACAGCTCTGATAGAACTGACAAAGACACTCCCTTTAATAAGGGAGGATCTCTAACTTTGTTTTTAGAGAAATAGGTATCTTAAAAGAGCAAAACAATAGTGCTGCTGACAGAGGGGTGGGACTGTGATGAATGGATTCTACAGAAGAAGCCCTCAGCTGTTGAAGGACCTTGATTGGCCTGGGCACTTGGGTGGTATGTGGCTGTTCTGATCGGGGGAGGCCCTGCCTAGTGTTGGGACCATTTGGCTGGGTTTTCCACAAGAAGTCTAACTTAAAACATTGACCCACTCCTTTCCTTGTGGGCCCTCATCCTCCTCGGAATGTGTATTCTTGATGATTATTATTTTTCTTAACTACATGGTCAGTATGATCAGGGCAGAGTCAAGGTGACAGTGGGAGAGAGCATGGTGCAGGGTCTAGCACGGGCTGGATATGAGTTCAAATCTTGAGTCTGCCCTTTACTGGGTGAATAAAGTTAGAATCAGCTTAAATTAGCATTTCAAATCTCAATAGGATAAGTACATAATTGCTTCTTTCTCCCTTTTCTACAGGTGAGAAAAGTCTCAGTAAGACTTGGGAAGGGGTGGAGGGTGTGAAATAAAGGGATCTCAGAATTTGAAATGGCCTATAGTTTACTCCTGGTGCTGCTGGAGGGTGATCCTACAGGGGGAGGGCTGATCTCACAGGAGGAGGGCTGATCCCACAGGGGGAGGGCTAATCCCACAGGGAGAGGGCTGATCCCACAGGGGGAGGGCTCATCCTACAGGGGAAGGGCTCATCCCACAGGGGGAAGGCTCATCCCATAGTGGGAGGGCTGATCCCACAGGGGGAGCCCTGGGCCGCAGCTTGGAGGAAGGGACTGGAAGCAAGTTCAGGAACGCTGGTCTGGGCCAGACTCCCATGTGTGCCTGGCAGCCCCAGACCTGCCTGCCTTCCTGATTGCTATTCTAGAGCAAAGGTCACTTGGCAGTCTGAATCAGCCTTTTTTTTTTTTTTCCTCCTTCCTCAAACGTAATGACCGTATAAGGAAAGCCAGCATTGCAAACTCAGAAAGTGTCTCTACCGGCCCCTTGTCTTCCGTGCACAGTTCGTGAACCAGGACATCTACGTGAAAGATGGCTGGGAATTCAATCCTGCTGGCTGCTGTCTCTATTCTCTCTGCTTGTCAGCAAAGTAAGTTTCATGGGAAGTGTGTGTGTGAGAGAGAGAGAGGCCGTGATCAGTCCTGGTTTGGATCTCA
>NW_006159596.1:494211-526709 GCF_000334495.1 Tupaia belangeri chinensis
GGGTGCCCCGCAGAGAGGCCTCTGCTCAGGGTGGTCAGCCGGCCTACTGTCTCTCCTGCCTGAGAACACAGAGACTGGGAGCATTCCAGAGCTTAAACCTCTCCACAGGCGTGTCATGGGCCCTCCGAGCTCGATTCTGCACTGTCTGTGGTTGCAATCCATAGCCCTGGTCAAATGAGCACCAGCGTGTGCCACCCCAGGGGACGTGGGGACAGCTGTTCATTGTGGGTGCTCCAGAGGCAATGTTCTTCCTGCTTCTGAATCTGTTTTTTTTTTTTTTTTAAATTAATGTGTTTTCTTAGATCAACTGCCTAGGGCAGGTATGGTGAACAGGTTAAAAATCTTCTGCAGAAATATGAATTTTTAGAATAAGTAATTAATTGGAAAATCGAAAGCACCTTCCCACCAGGACTACCCCATATCCCGGACTGCCTGTTACTTAGAAGCCTTTTCCGGCGTGGGAGTCGCGTTGGCTCAATTCCTACTGTCCACTCTGTGTTACACTGGAAAAGGGTCTGCGCACGAGCAGTAAGGCTTCTTACCGAGCATGTGTATTTGCCCGAGGGTGCGTCTAGCAGGAACCAAGGCTGAGGTGTTGGCTGCTCTGGTTGCACCAACAGCCGGAAGTTGGAAGGCACCAGGCACAGTGCAGGGTCAAGGCCAGGCCTCGCCTCACACACACCTTGGGTCTTGCCTAGCCAGGTGGTGTTGGAAACGTGTGAAAATCGCAGACCTTCAGATGCCTCATGTTATAGTTTGACTCACAATCTTTTGTGGCATGGAGCACAAAAGAAGCAAGTAAAAAACTTGTGTAATAAGTAACCCTTCTCAACCGGACCTTTGGTCCTCCTGAATACGCATGCGCCCTCATTCTGGGTGGACTGAGCATGTAGAAGCCCTAGGTGGGCAGAGGCTCTTTCGTCCTCACCGAGGGGCTTCTGCTTACTGGTTGGTGCAGGTTACCAGGTAGACTGGGGTCAGGAGATCAGGGGGCTACATGGTAAGGGCGGCAGGGGTGGGAAGAGAGGAGAGGGGAAATGGCGTGGTGGACAGGGAATGTTTAACGAAGGGGAGAGGCGGAGAGGGGGAGACTTGTGGTTCGGCCAGCATTAAGCACCAGCAATTTGCTGCTTTTGCAAAAGTTTGGCGTGGATGGAGTCAGGACCCCGCGGGCTGTGGGAGAAGTAGCTCAGGTTTTGAAGGCAGGCAGGTCCGTGTCTGTTCTGACCAGCTCCTTATGGGCTGGGTGCCCCTGGCTGGATACTCTGCCTTGCAGTGTCCCCATCAAAGAGGGTTAAAGGACGCTGGGCAGCAGGTGCCCAGCAACGTGAGTTCTTAGAATGAGCCACTTTGCTGGATTGAGAAGTAGCCACTGCAGTGTAGAGAGACCAGCTGCGGCTGGGTGGGCATTAAGCGTGGCCGTGTCTCAAGTCATTCTCCCCAGCACATGTGTGCCCCCTTGGAGAAAATTACAGAGAGAAACAGAGCAAAAGGAGCTTATTCTCAAGGGTGTTTTAGAATTAACTTCTCTCTTGAGAGAGAGAGACACCCCCTCCCCCCAACAGGGTCCCCATGCCATGATCCACTCCCCAGCCTCAGCCAGCCTGGATCACTGACACATGCACGCACCCAGCGTGCAAGGAGAGGCCTCAGGACGCAAACCCAGGGCCCTCCCACGTGAATCCAGCATCACAGAGTGTTGTTACCACAGCGGCACCAGCTGGCCTGTATTGGCAAGCAGTTTTCATTAACTCAGGGAGGAAAGCAGTGGAAGCTCTCCAGAGGGGAAGTAACTTTCCCACCTCACCGCATTGTCCCAACGGTAGCCGGTCTACAAAGTCCCTGGTCTGAGATGACACAAGAGAGTTTCTTTCCCTTGGGGCTGGCGCTGAGCCCAGCTGAATCCTCATCCTCGGGGCTGGTTGGGTTGGTGAGGAGGTTCTGACCCCATCTTAGGTGACTGAGGCTCCTTCTCACACTGGTGGTGGTGCAGACAGATGCCTGCCAGGTACAGCTGACAGCTGGAGAGACGCCCTTCCCAAGCTCTGACTTATCACAGTTTCACGTGCAGCTCTGGGCTCCTGCCCCATCGCTAACTTACAGATCTGGGAGCTCTGATGTGTCGCCGTTTCCATTTTAGAGGGAGAAACCAGAAGCCTTGCCACATTTTTTTTTTTTTTAGAGGTTTTTGCTATAGGGCGCGTGCGTTCGCCAGACAGACAAAGAGAGACAGAGAGATAGAAAGCGAGAAATCACCCCCCAGGGGGGATGGCCATACCACAATCCCTTCTCCTCCATTCTCCTCTCGGGATCTTGGGCACACATGCACCCGGCATGAGTTTTAAGCCACCAGGTCTGGGACGCGAACCACGGTCAACTACATGGGAGTCCAGCAACATAGCTAACTGCTGGTCCCGCCAAATGTTTCTTCTAAGGCTCTGAAGCAAGTTTGACAGTGTCGGGGGTCAGAAAGTTCAATCTCTCCCTCCATAGACAAGTGCCCCTTACCCACCTTCCAGTCTCCAGCTGGGCTGATGAACCACTGGGCTCTTCAGATCTGTTCTGTGCAGAAATGAGATAGCCCAGGAAGCGGTAAGAGACTGTCCCACACTTTGCTAATCCTACTCTTCTGTCACAGGCTGCAGTTCGAAGGGGAAAGACCCTAATCTAAGGGTTTACTCCCTATGGATGTTCAACTTCAGCTTCTATATCCGAACAACAGCTTCGTTGTAGCAGAAGTGGCTTAGGGCCTGGACAGCAGTGTGTTGCGGGAACCCTTGATGAACCGGATTCAGTACTGACTGAGCACGCTGAGAGGAGACAGTACCCTGTTCCAGGAGGAAACACATCACCTCTAATACTCGAATGCAGGGAGCGACGAAGGGGCAAACAAATTTTTCTGTTCGGTTTTATTTTTGCCATAGAGTGCATGCACTTGCTGGAAAGACAGAGAGAGACAGAGACAGTGAGAGGGAAAATGAGAAATCACTCCCCAGGAGGGTTGGCCACACTGCAATCCCTTCTCTTCCATTCTCCTTCTGGGATCTTGTAATTTTCAAGCCCCCAGGCCTGGGACTTGAACTATGGTCAGCCATGCGGGAGTCCAGCAATGTAACCACTATGCCACCTGCTAGCCCCTTGTATAGGATTTTCAAAGGCAGCTATTTAAAAAACATTAGCAAGTAGGACATAGCTATTGAGATACCAGGATAGGGAACCAGCAGTTAGCATAATGGCTATGTCGCTGACTCCCACGTAGTCGACCGCGGTTCGCGTCCTGGACCCGGTGAGAGTGGACTGGGAAGGCACAGAAACTGGGATAGACGCCAGGGGTTAGTTATGGGGTAGAAAGAGGGCGATAAGGACAGGAGGCGGGAACCACTGAAGGTTCAGAAACTGACCGAGGAGGAAGTGTGGATCTGAGGATTGAGGAGCCCATGGGACTAATCATTAGGTGAAAGTGAACGTGGCATTGGAGTGATCTCTAAGCCAGGGTGTGCAGAGAAGATGAAGGAGAAGGTCATGTCCATTATGTAGCAGGGAAACACAGTCTGGGAGGAGGCTTGGTACCCCAGAGATTCTTGTGGCCCTCCTTCCTGGCCCTCCTCATCTCCGGGTAACTACTGGCCTGTGCAATGCCACTCTGTGTTCATTCGCACTTTTGAGAATGTCGCATAAAGAAATGATACAGTAATACTCTGTTTGCTTCTTGCTCTCATTAGCCATACCTGTGTTGGGACCCATCGATGATGCGCTACCTAAAAACACTTCATCTCTTTGTACTTTTTTTTTTGAAAGAGATTTCTGCTAAAGGGCACGCGTGCATGCTGAAGAGACAGAGACAGTAAGCAAAAAATCACCTCCCAGGGTAGATGGCCACGTCACAATCCCTTCTTCTCCATTCTTCTTTTGGGATTTTGGGGATGCACACACACATGCCTGGTGTGAATTTCAAACCACTGGGTCCAGGATTTGAACTGCAGTCGGCCACCTGCGAGTCCAGCACCTTAACTGCGACATCTCCTGCTGGCCTCCTCGTTCTACTGTTGAGCTTATTGCATGTGCGGGTACAGAGAAATGTGGCCGTTTTCCTCCCCGTCATAATGATCACTGCTGACACTCAGAACAAAAGAGGTGAGCAAGGGAAAAGCTAACAATTACTTAATCTAAGTTTCATGGGACATCAATAAAGAATAAATACAGGAACAATTGCCTGTTTTTGTTTTTAAACTGTCAGAGGGTGCGTATGCTCGCCAGAGGGAGAGAGAGAAACGGAGAGAACAAGGAGAGAGGGAGCAAGCGCCCCCAATGGGGTGTGATCACATATCAGTCCTTTCTCCATTTTTTTCCATCTTGTTGGGATTTGGGGCACACATGCACACGTGTCTGACATTTTTTAAGCCACAAGGACTGGAATTTGAACTGCAGTCAACTGTGTGGGATTCAGCTCCCTTAAGCACTAGGCCACAGGGCCAGGGAGTAGTTGTTCATGTCTATGTTTGGATTCAGTGAAGAGTGGACAACCATCTACATGTGACTGGGCAAAAAGGGAGTAATCTAACGGCAGTAGCTGGAGTGGGGAGTCCCTGCCAGCCTGGCTCTCTGTTCACATTCCTCTTAACCTATCTTCCCCCCGAGTAAGGACCAGACCCCTCTGGAACACGCTCTTAAGATCTGCTGTCAGACAAAGACAGGTCAGAGAATTTCTTTATGGCCGGCTCCTAGACAGAAAGGCCGGGGAAGCCTAGAGTAATATTTCTAGGTTTTATGGCTTGTTTCAGAGAAAACAGGTTCTAGTTTCTATGACATGCCTTGGAGAAGAGGAATTGTCGTTTTTATGACCTTCCTGGGGGAGAAAGGGGAGAAGGACAAAGATGGGCAGAAGGTCAGAAAGGTCTCGCTTCTGAAGCTGTATTGGAGGCTTTGCAGTATCTTTTAATTCAGAGCTTTGGGATATTATTTTCTGAGTGTTAGCATATGGATATATCACAATTTGTTTTCTACTTTTTTTTTTATTATTTATTTTTGGGACCAGCAGTTGGCACGATGGCTATGTCGCTGGACTCCCATGTAGTCAATCGTACTTCGAGTCCTGGACCTGGTGGCTTAAACTCACGCCGGGTACATGTGCGTGTGTGCCCAGGATCCTGAGAGGAAAATGGAGGAGAAGGGATTGAGGCATGACCATCCCCCCCGGGGGGGGCAGTGATTTCTTGCCTTCTGTCTCTGTCTTTCTGGCGAATGCATGTGCCCGATAGCAAAAAAGCCTCTAAAAAAAAGAATTATTTATTTTCTTTACTATTATTATTTTAAAAAATTTGCTAGAGGGCATGTGTGTTCACCAAAGAGAGAATGACGGAAAGAAAGAGAGAAAAAACAAGTCACTAGATGCAGGTGTCCAGTGCATTAACCACCATGCAACCTCTTGGCCCCCTAACCCCATTTTTTGTTTTTTGTTTTTTTAGTTTTGAAAAAATTTTAAAATTTAACCTTATTTGTTCAGTCATTCATTTATTTTAATTTGACCAGAGAGGGACAGAGTGAGAGAGAGAGAGAGAAAGTGAGAAAGTAAGCCACTAGGTCCGGGGCATGAACCTTGCAAGGTCAGCCATGTGGGAGTTCAGCAGCCCCAATCACCATGCCACCCGCTGGCTCCAGTTTTTGGGTTATTTTTTTAGAGAAAGATTTTTGCTATAGGGCATGTGTGCTTCCTGGAGAGACAGAGAGACAGAGACAAAAAGCGAGAAATCACTTGTGGCCACACTGCAATCCCTTCTCTTTCATTCTCCTTTTGGGATTTTGGCCATGCACACACACGGGCCCAGCATGAGTTTCAAGCCTCTGTGTCGGCCCCGCGGGCGGCCCTGCAATCCCTTCTCTTTCATTCTCCTTTTGGGATTTTGGCCATGCACACACACGGGCCCAGCATGAGTTTCAAGCCTCTGTGTCGGCCACGTGGGAGTCCAGTGACATAACCATTGCACCATCTTCTAGTCCCTTGCTTTTGTTTTTAAAGTGTATTTATTTATTTATTTATCCCAGGACCAAGAGAGAGACAGAGAAACCGCATTCCCAATAGGGTCCTGATGCCACAGTCCACCCCAGCTCAGCCAGCCCCAGCCATGGGCATGCATGTGTCTGGCATACTCAGGGAGCCTGGAACCTCCCCCTGTGGATTGGCCTCACAGAGGGTCATGGTTTACCCCTATGCCACTGTCTTCTCTTCTCCTACCCCGTCTCAGTTGTTGATGGACACTTACATTAGCCAGGGTTCCCCGGAGAAACAGAAACAAGGCAGATGTAGACACTCACCAAACATGCGCACACACACACACACACACACACACACACACACACACACATAAACACACACACACACATTGATTTTAAGGAACTGGCTTGTGAGTTTGTGGGGGCTAGGAAATTCTGATCTCCAAGACAGGCCAGTGGTCTGGAATTTCTGGCAGGAGCTGATGGCGCAGTTCTGTGTCAAAGGCAGTCAGGAGTCAGCTTTCTTCCTCTTTAGGGGACTTCAGTCACCTCTTAGGGCCTTCAGCTGATTGAAAGAGGCCCACCCACATTAAATTTAAATGTTAGTCATTTAAATGTTAGTCATATCTGAAAATTACCTGCACAGCACCGGCTAGATTGGCATTTGCCCAAACAGCTGGGCACCACAGCCTAGCCAAATCGACAAGTAAAATTCACCATCCCCATGTTGTTGGGTTTGGTGATCACAAATCACGCTGCTGTGAGCGTTTGTGTACGGGTCGGTGTACAGATGTGTGGGTTCACCTCCCTGGGTAAATGCCTGTGCATGGAATGACCGAGTCATACTAACAATGTCTAACTAAAAGCTCCCAAAGTGTTTTTCAAAGTGGTTGTGCTGGGGACCAGCAGTTAGCGTAATGGCTACGTCGCTGGACTCCCATGTAGTTGACAGCAGTTCGAGTCCCGGACCTGGTGGCTTAAACTCAATACCAGGCGCATGTGTATGTGTGCCTAAGATCCTGAGAAGAGAGTGGAGAAGAAGGGGTTTTTGTGTGGCCCTCCCCCCTGGAGGGTGTCTGGCGAGCACATGCACCCTATAGCAAAAACCTCTCAAAAAAAAAAAAAAAAAAAAAAAAGTGGTTGTGTCATAAAAAATGTGGTTGTGTCATTTGATCGTCCTACTAGCAGCGTCTAAGAATTCCACTTGCTCTTTTTTTCAAGAATTATTTTTAATTTAATTTTATTCATCATTATTCATTTTTTAAATTTGACGAGACAGAGAAAGAGGAGAGAGCAAGAGAGAAAGAAAGTGAGAAAACAAGCTGTCAGGCTCTGGACTTGAACTGTGGTCAGCCATGTGGGAGATCAGCGCCTTAGCCATCATACCACCTGCTGGTCCTCCAGTTGCTCTCTTTTTTTTAAAGAATTATTTTATTGGGACCAGCAGTTAGCGCAATGGCTATGTTGCTGGACTCCTATGTAGTCGACCATGGTTCGAGTCCTGGACCGGTGGCTTAAACTCACGCCGGGCGCGTGTACATGCGTGCCCAAGATCCCGAGAGGAGAATGGAGGAGAAGGGATTGCGGCGTGGCCATCCCCCCTGTGGGGTGATTTCTTGCTTTCTGTCTCTCTGTCTCTCTCTGTCTGTCTGGCGAGCGCATGCACCCTATAGCAAAAACCTCTCCAAAAAGAAGAAGAAGGAAAAAAAAAAAAGAATTATTTTATTGGGGCCAGCAGGTAGCACGGTGGTTAGAAGCACTGGATTCCCACGTGGCTAACTGCAGTTTGAGTCCTGGACCTGGAGGCTTGCTTCCTCCCTTTCCCTTTCTCTCTTTCTCTGGTCAAATTAAAAAATAACAATAACAAATGGAATTAAATAAATAATTCTTCTTTTAAAAAAGAATTATTTTACTTAATTTTATTTATTTATTTATTTAAATTTGACCAGAGAGAGAGACAGAGAGAGGGAAAGTGAGAAAGCAAGCTGCCAGGTCTGAGACTCGAACCTTGATCGGCCACGTGGGTGTCCAGTGCCCTTAACCACCATGCCACCTGCCGGCCCTCCGATTACTCTCATATCCACACATGTCTCTTTTATTGGCATGAGCTGTCTTTTTGGTCTTTGACATTCTAATAGGTGTGTAGTGGTGTCTGACTGGGGCTTTTGCATTTCACTAATGACCAAGGATACACCACGTCTTCACACAATATTTTTCTTTACTTGCAGGTTATTTTGCTTTGCAGGTGGGAAAGGCGAGATTGAAATACAAAGTTATGCCCCCGGCAGTCACTGGGTCACCAGAGTTTGAGAGAATATTTCGTGCACAGTAAGTATTGCTTCTCTCACCCTAAGGAATATGCGCCTGCCACACACATAATTCCTTTCTCAGGGAAGAGGTTTAGAGAAGACCCCAAGTTCATTTGCAATATCCGGTTTAAAGCAAACCACTCTGCACAGCTGAGAGCTGCGTCATGACCCGTAAAGCCTGCAGTGCTTGGTGTATGGGGTCTCTGTCTCCCTATGTTATGAAGTCAGCAGGGTATACTCATGAAAGGCTGAGATCGCAGGCAGAGCTACTGTCTCTCAAACATGGTGACTTGGTCAAAGAGCCCTCTCCATCCCATGAGAACACACTAGCCTCAAATCGGATTTGTTATCATTTTCTTTTCTTTCTTTCTTTTTTTTTTTTTTTTCAATTTTAATTGTGGGGCCAGCAGGTGCATAGTGCTTAAAGTGCTCGACTCCCAAATGGTGGACCATGGTTTGAGTCTCAGATATGGTGGCTTGAAACTCACACCTGGTGCATGTGTGGGCATGCCCAAGATCCCGATAGGAAATGGAGGAGAAGGGATTGCAGTGTGGCCATTTCCCCGGGGGATGACTTCTCACTTTCTCTGTCTCACCTGCTAGCACACATGCCCTATAGCTAAACTCTCTCAAAAATATTTTTTTTTTTTTTAAATTCCAACAGGGCACACACATTCACCAGGAAGAGGCAGAAAGAGGGATAGGGAGAAAGCATCCCCCAGTGGGGTGTGGTCATGCCGCAATCCCTTCTCCTCCATTTCTCCTTCTCATGGGGACTTTGAGCACACATGCACACACGCCTGGTATGTTTCTCAAGCCACTGGGGCTAGGATTTGAACCACAGTGGGCTATATGGAATCCAGCTCACTTAACCACTGTCCCAGGGGGCCAGCCCAATTTTTATTTTTTTATTTCTTCCTCTCTACTTTAAAACAGAGATGGTTCAGGACTAGCCTCTGCCCATTTCTCCATGTACTATTTCCTAACATCAGGAACCTGTAAGAATGAGAAGGCTTTCCAGGCCACACAGATTCTCAGTTTTTGGTCACCTCCTGCTCTTTGCAATCTCAGACCCACACAGGGTGTTCCACTATAAACACCATGAATTTGCCTGCTGCAAAATGCTGGGCTCCCTTCGTATTTTATCCTAAAATGAAATGCTTTTTAAAAAACAGCACGTTTATCATCATTGATATAGAGCTAGCTTCTTTTTGTTGATACTTAAGATTTTTCATTTCCGTGAATGAGGTTGGACTATCCTTTTCCTTTCTTATATGGCCCTTGTTTTATTTTGATATCAAGATTTTATGAGTCTCAGGGCCAGTGGGTGGCATGGTAGTTGAGGCGCCGGACTCACACTTGGTCAACTGTGATTCTAGTCTTGGACGGGGCGACTTGCTTTCTCACTTTCTTTCTGTCTCTCTCTGGTAAGCTTTCATGCTCTGTAGAACATTAATAATAATAATATATAATAAATAAAATTTAAAATAATTATTAAAAGAAAGATTATTTGAATCCCAAATGGTTGGAGGTATTATCTTGTTATCTCTCTTTTCTCAGAAAATTTTAGTAAGGTTGGAGGAATGTATGCCTTCAGAGTTGTCTAGAACTTGCCTTAAAATGATCTGGGCCTGGGAACCAGCAGTTAGCGTAATGACTATGTTGTTGGACTCCCACGTAGGCGACCACGGTTCGTGTCCCGGACCCGGTGGCTTAGAACTCACGCCGGGCGCGTGTGCGTGCATGCCCAAGATCCCGAGAGGAGAATGGAGGAGAAGGGATTGCGGCGTGGCCATCCCCACTGGGGGATGATTTCTCGCTATATTTCGTGCACAGTAAGTATTGCTTCTCTCACCCTAAGGAATATGCGCCTGCCACACACATAATTCCTTTCTCAGGGAAGAGGTTTAGAGAAGACCCCAAGTTCATTTGCAATATCCGGTTTAAAGCAAACCACTCTGCACAGCTGAGAGCTGCGTCATGACCCGTAAAGCCTGCAGTGCTTGGTGTATGGGGTCTCTGTCTCCCTATGTTATGAAGTCAGCAGGGTATACTCATGAAAGGCTGAGATCGCAGGCAGAGCTACTGTCTCTCAAACATGGTGACTTGGTCAAAGAGCCCTCTCCATCCCATGAGAACACACTAGCCTCAAATCGGATTTGTTATCATTTTCTTTTTTTTCCTTCTTTTTTTTTTTTTTTTCAATTTTAATTGTGGGGCCAGCAGGTGCATAGTGCTTAAAGTGCTCGACTCCCAAATGGTGGACCATGGTTTGAGTCTCAGATATGGTGGCTTGAAACTCACACCTGGTGCATGTGTGGGCATGCCCAAGATCCCGATAGGAAATGGAGGAGAAGGGATTGCAGTGTGGCCATTTCCCCGGGGGATGACTTCTCACTTTCTCTGTCTCACCTGCTAGCACACATGCCCTATAGCTAAACTCTCTCAAAAATATTTTTTTTTTTTTTAAATTCCAACAGGGCACACACATTCACCAGGAAGAGGCAGAAAGAGGGATAGGGAGAAAGCATCCCCCAGTGGGGTGTGGTCATGCCGCAATCCCTTCTCCTCCATTTCTCCTTCTCATGGGGACTTTGAGCACACATGCACACACGCCTGGTATGTTTCTCAAGCCACTGGGGCTAGGATTTGAACCACAGTGGGCTATATGGAATCCAGCTCACTTAACCACTGTCCCAGGGGGCCAGCCCAATTTTTATTTTTTTATTTCTTCCTCTCTACTTTAAAACAGAGATGGTTCAGGACTAGCCTCTGCCCATTTCTCCATGTACTATTTCCTAACATCAGGAACCTGTAAGAATGAGAAGGCTTTCCAGGCCACACAGATTCTCAGTTTTTGGTCACCTCCTGCTCTTTGCAATCTCAGACCCACACAGGGTGTTCCACTATAAACACCATGAATTTGCCTGCTGCAAAATGCTGGGCTCCCTTCGTATTTTATCCTAAAATGAAATGCTTTTTAAAAAACAGCACGTTTATCATCATTGATATAGAGCTAGCTTCTTTTTGTTGATACTTAAGATTTTTCATTTCCGTGAATGAGGTTGGACTATCCTTTTCCTTTCTTATATGGCCCTTGTTTTATTTTGATATCAAGATTTTATGAGTCTCAGGGCCAGTGGGTGGCATGGTAGTTGAGGCGCCGGACTCACACTTGGTCAACTGTGATTCTAGTCTTGGACGGGGCGACTTGCTTTCTCACTTTCTTTCTGTCTCTCTCTGGTAAGCTTTCATGCTCTGTAGAACATTAATAATAATAATATATAATAAATAAAATTTAAAATAATTATTAAAAGAAAGATTATTTGAATCCCAAATGGTTGGAGGTATTATCTTGTTATCTCTCTTTTCTCAGAAAATTTTAGTAAGGTTGGAGGAATGTATGCCTTCAGAGTTGTCTAGAACTTGCCTTAAAATGATCTGGGCCTGGGAACCAGCAGTTAGCGTAATGACTATGTTGTTGGACTCCCACGTAGGCGACCACGGTTCGTGTCCCGGACCCGGTGGCTTAGAACTCACGCCGGGCGCGTGTGCGTGCATGCCCAAGATCCCGAGAGGAGAATGGAGGAGAAGGGATTGCGGCGTGGCCATCCCCACTGGGGGATGATTTCTCGCTTTCTGTCTCTATGTCTCTCTCTGTCTGTCTGGCGAGCGCACATACCCTATAGTGAAAACCTCTCCAAAAAAAAAAAAAAAAAAAAAAAAAGATCTGGGCCTGATGTTTATCTTGTGGAAAATTTCAAAGTATAGGATCTGCTAGCTTTAATGATGATTGGACTAGGCAGGTTTTTTTTTTTTAATTAATTCTTGAATCAATTTTGGCAAGTTACAGTCTTTGAAGTGGCAACACAGGTCTCTTGTCCATGTACTCGCTCCAAGGAAGATTTTGCAGACTGTTCTCTAGGCATGAAAATCTATGTTAATGCCATTGGTAGTATAAGAGACAGCTTCAAGAGGAGTGTAGACTTATTTTAAAAAACGTTGAACCATGGTCTTTGAGTCATTATGGTTATATTAACTGGAAAATATTGGTTTGGTGTCAATATACCTCATGCTTCAAAATTAATATTTACTTTTTAAAGAATTATCTTATTTCTTTTATGATCATCATTATTATTTGTTTAATTTGACCAGAGAGAAACAGAGAGAGAGAGAAAGAAAGGGAAAGTAGGAAAGCAAGCCTCCAGGACTGGGACTCGAACTACGGTCGGCCATGTGGGAGTCCAGTGTCTCAACCACCATGCCACTGCCAGCCCAAATATTTATTCTTATCAGAGTCACACATGTATATTGCCTGAAAAATAAGGTGGGGTTACCAGTGTTCTGACAACTAATCACTCTCCTTTAACCTTACCTCTCTTCATCCTCAACCACCAGCACCCTTTTGACTACTTTTAACTAACTACTTGGCAACTTTTTACTACTGCTTCGGCATTTACTTCCATATTTCTAAACACTGTGGGGAGAGTGTTCACTGTAATTGTTTGATTCTCAAGTTTTAGATATTGTCAATTGACTTCCTTTGATGGGAAATATAATTTCGTGCCCCTTCACTTCTTTTTCTTAGTAGTTTCTTCTAGGAAAAGTATATCACTTTGAATTGAGTTAAATCAATAGGCAGTGTTTATACTATTGTGTTAAGTAAATAATGTTCAAAGCTGAGCTAAATATGATATTTTGCAATTTGTACACATTTTTTTGTTTTCCTAGGATTTGTAATTGCCTCTATTTTTTTTTCTTCTTCTTAGTTTCATTCTCACATCTTCTACAGAACTAAAAATACCCTTTCAATATATTCAAACAGAATTAGAAATATAGTCATGTCTGCCCAAGTCCTTCACCTTTCTGCTCCCAATCTGGAGGATGTATTTTAGGCCTACTACACCACTGTTACCTTGGGACTTCCTGTCACCATCTAAGAATTTCCCTTATACTCTCCTGATTTAGATTGTCCGTTTTCCTGGATCTCATCTTGTCCTATTTATTGGTTTACTCTTATTTTGCTGGAGACAGCCACTAGAAACTTCCTGAGAGAGGATGAGTGGTTGGTAAATGTTTGAGACTTTTCATGTTTGATTATGTCTTTATTTTGCCTCACAGCAGATTTATAGCTTGGTTAAGCATATATTTCTATGTTAAACATCTTTACACTCAGATACTAGCAGATGGCATAGTGGTTACATTGCTGGACTCCCACGTAGTTGACCGCAGTCACGCCAGGCGTGTGTGCCCAAAATCCCGAGAGGAGAATGGAGGAGGAGGGATAGTGGTGTGGTCCTGGGGGTGATTTCTCGCTTTCTGTCTCTCTGTCTCTCCAGCGAGCGCTTGTGCCCTATAGCAGAAATCTCTTAAAAAAAAAAATTACACTCAGAATAGAAAAATTTGCTTCATTATTTCTACTCTCCATTGATATGGTTGAGATGTTCTGTGTTATTTGATTCTTGATCTTTTAAAGGTTTGCTTTGCTGAGAATAGCCTGTATGGAGGCCTTGTTAGAAGCAGGAAATTCAGTTAAGAGGCTACTGTAAAAATCCAGGCCAGAGATGATGGTGGCTCCAGCCAGGGAGGTAGTGGTGGAGGTGGTAAGGAATGGTCAATTCTGGGAATATTTTGAGGGTAGAGCCAATAGAATGTCCTTAGATAACAAAAGTGGAGTGGGAGAAGAGTCAAGAATGAGTCTTGGATTTTTGGCCTGGTCATTCCAAAAGATGTAGTTGCAATGAACTTGGATGAGAAAGGTCGCAGGAGGAACAGTTTTTTTTGGGGAAAAACAAAAGGGTTCAGGTTTGTGATGTCGTATTTGAGATGCAATTGATTCTGTAGCCCAGGAGAGGCTTTAAGCATTATGATCTACTAATACTAAGCCATTCTGAGCTGGACTCCCACGTAGTTGACCGCAGTCACGCCAGGCGTGTGTGCCCAAAATCCCGAGAGGAGAATGGAGGAGGAGGGATAGTGGTGTGGTCCTGGGGGTGATTTCTCGCTTTCTGTCTCTCTGTCTCTCCAGCGAGCGCTTGTGCCCTATAGCAGAAATCTCTTAAAAAAAAAAATTACACTCAGAATAGAAAAATTTGCTTCATTATTTCTACTCTCCATTGATATGGTTGAGATGTTCTGTGTTATTTGATTCTTGATCTTTTAAAGGTTTGCTTTGCTGAGAATAGCCTGTATGGAGGCCTTGTTAGAAGCAGGAAATTCAGTTAAGAGGCTACTGTAAAAATCCAGGCCAGAGATGATGGTGGCTCCAGCCAGGGAGGTAGTGGTGGAGGTGGTAAGGAATGGTCAATTCTGGGAATATTTTGAGGGTAGAGCCAATAGAATGTCCTTAGATAACAAAAGTGGAGTGGGAGAAGAGTCAAGAATGAGTCTTGGATTTTTGGCCTGGTCATTCCAAAAGATGTAGTTGCAATGAACTTGGATGAGAAAGGTCGCAGGAGGAACAGTTTTTTTTGGGGAAAAACAAAAGGGTTCAGGTTTGTGATGTCGTATTTGAGATGCAATTGATTCTGTAGCCCAGGAGAGGCTTTAAGCATTATGATCTACTAATACTAAGCCATTCTGATTGTTGATTATTACATCATAAACAGACTAATCCATTCTTATTTATACCTCTGAGATAGAAAATAACGTCTGGATATATAAAGTTGCATCTTAGAAGAGAGATCTAAGCTGGAAATACAGACTCGGAAGTTACTAGACGTGAAGATTATTGGAAGTCAGGAGGCTGAGTGAAATCAGTAAGGGTGGGACCAGCATTTAGCGTAATGGCTATGTCGCTGGACTCCCACGTAGTCGACCATGGTTCGAGTCCCGCACCCGGTGGCTTAAACTCATGCTGGGCGTGTGTGCGTGTGTGCCCAAGATCCCAAGAGGAGAATGGAGGAGAAGGGATTGTGGCGTGGCCCATCCCCCCTGGGGGATTACTTCTCGCTTTCTGTCTCTCTGTCTCTGTCTGCCTGGCAAGCGCATGCGCCCTATAGCAAAAACCTCTAAAAAAAAAAAAAATAAAGAAATCAGTAAGAGAGTGGGTGCAGGTAAAGAGGAAAAGAGGGCCAAGGTCTGAACCTGGAGCCCTCCAGCATCAGGGGTCAGGGCAATGATGAGGCCAAGCCAAGAGATCTGAGCAATGGAGAGCTTAGAGGCTCGGTTAAATGCCAGGTGAATCTTGATGGACTACCTGGGTATATTTAAGATATAGGCATTGAGGGATCAGCAGACGGAATAGCGCTTACATTGCTGGACACCCACATGGTTGACTACGGTTTGAATCCCAGACCTGGTGGCTTGAAACTCAGGCTGGATGTGTGTGCCCAACATTCTGGGAGGAGAATGGAGGAGAAGGGATTGTGGAGTGGTCATCCTCCCTGGGGGGGAGGGGTTTCTCACTTTCTCTCTTTCTCTGTCTCTTTCTCCATCCACATGTACCCTAAGGCAAAAACCTCTTAAAGATATAAATAGATAAGAAAGAGTCTTTGGAGAGCAAATTGGTAGCTCTATATGCATGGCTAGGGATTCCTTAGGGGTCAGCTTCATGTATTTTTTAGTTAGTTAATTTTTAAGAGAGATTTTCGCTATAGGATATATGTGTTTGCCAGAAAGACAGAGAGAGATAGAGACAGAAAGTGAGAAATCACCCAATTGAGGGATGGCCACGCCACAATCCCTTCTTCTCTATTCTTCTCTTGGGATCTTCCGCATGCGTGCATATATATCCAGCATGAGTTTTAAGCCACTGGGTCCAGGACTCGAACCATGGGCAACCATGTGGGAGTCTAGTGATGTAACCGTTATGTCATCTGCTGGTTATGGTCAGCTTCATTTAAAACAGGAGTCCCCAACCAGAAATGGTCCATGGCCTCTTAGGAATTTGCACCCCAGCAGGAGGTAATTGGTGGGCTAGCCAGCGAAGCTTCCTGTGTATTTACAGTCGCTCTCCAATGCTTGTTGATGTTGCCCCCTGAGCTCCACCTCCTGTCAGTCAGATGGGCGGCAGAATTAGATTCTCATTTCCTGTCAGGAACTGTGCGTGCCAGGGATCTAGGTTGCTCACTCTCAAGGACTGCTGATTTCAAACGGCAAGAAGTGGCTCTTAGGAAGCCTCCAAATGATAGGATCTAAGGGTCATTTTACAAGGATCATTTAGTTTCTCTGGAGAAAAGGCTTTGTATCTCCTGATGGGAGAAATCTCCTGGGAATGTGGTGCATAAAGGCGGAAGGTCCCCCACTGGGCAGTCTGCAGACTGTCCCTGCCTGAGAATTTGCCCCACCCTCTGTCGTTCCTGGTGTTCCTCAGAGAATCTCTGGTTCAGTTTCTCTAGACGATGAGCCTCCATTTCCTGTGATAGCCAGTAGGGATAGGGCCCAGGGTCAGAGGGTGGGGTGGAGGGGAGCTCAGTTCTCTTATACAGTCTTTCAGACAATTCTTCTAAAGTAACTGTTTATGTCTTCCTTCCATGAGAAAGAAGGGACCAGCAGTTGGCGTAATGGCTATGTCACTGGACTCCCATGTAGTTGACTGAGGTTCGAGTTCAGACCTGGTGGCTTAAACTCATGCCGGGCATGTGTGCGTGCATGCCCAGGATCCTGAGAGGAGAAGGGATTGCAGTATGGCCATCCCCCCTGGCGGGGGGTGATTTCTCGCTTTCTGTCTCTCAGTCCCTGTCTCTCTGGCGAGTGCACGTGCCCTATACCAAAAAAACAAATGAACGAACGAACAAAAAAAAAACCTCTCCAAATTAAAAAAGAGAGAGAGAGAGAAAGAAAGAGGGAGGGAGAGAGAGAAAGAGGAGAGAGAGAGAGAGAGAGAGAGAGAGACTACGCCACCATCCTCTCCCAGCCTCAGCAAGCTCAAGCACATATGCAGACCCGGGTATGTTCAGGGAGGTCCTGGGTTGGATTTTCCCCTCATGGGGCTGTCACCAGGGTGAAGGTCTCTCTGGTTCTCGACTTCATTGCAGGTGGAACTTAAATGTGAGATAGTGAAGCACAGCAAGTGATGGCGGAGAGGTGAGAATGCACTCCACGGGCAGAGCGAATTGTTCTGTAGGAGGTCACGGCACAGCCTTTGGGGAGCTCACTTCATAGGAGATGCAGGTGCATATTCATAAAGGGGTTGGATTTGTAGGGCTTGGGGTGGTCTTGAGGACCCCTGCAAGGGTGCTTCTCTGTGCACATGCTCTCTTGATGAGCATGCTTGAACACAGGATGTACATGTTATGAGCATCCAAGATCTCCTCCCGGGAGTGTGTTTCCCAGCATGCTAATGAAGCAAAGGTTTACTACCGGTCATCTGGGGTGCTAGTAGGCATGCATGACAATAATGCATGATCATGTGTGACCACACATGACCATGAAGCAGCTGCAAATGGTAGTGGGCGGGATCCTTACAGTTTCTCGTTCCTGTGAAGTTTGTTATGGGAGTCGGCGTAATTCCAGCTTTCCTGTCTGTCTCCCATCTCGATCGCCTTCTCTTTCAAGCCTTGTTCTCAGGGCCAGCCTCACTCCTTGCCCCGTCAGGTCCAGCTGCTTTGCTGCTGCACCTCTCCCAGGCCCGTGCTTGTCAGTCTCAGCCTTTGGCCTCTCAGGTGCCTGGTGGCCCCATTCCTGAGCCTCCCGGGGTTCCGGGTCAGGATGCTCTCCGTCTTTTATGTTTTTAAGGGAGATTTTTTTTAAATAAAGAATTATTTAACTTAACTTTTATTTACTTATTTATTTTAATTTGACCAGAGAGAGAAAGAAAGAGAGAGAGAGAGAAAGTAAGAAAGCAAGCCTCCCGTTCTGAGACACGAAGCACAGTCGGCCATGTGGGAGTCTGGCATCCTTAACCACCATGCCACTTGTGGGCCCCCTAGAGAGATTTTTGATATAGAACACATGCACTTACCGAAGACAGAGAGAGAAAGTGAGAACTCATCCCCCCAGAGGGGATAACCATACCATAATCCCTTCTCTTCCATTCTCTTCTTGGGATTTTGGGCACATATGCACATGTACCCAGTGTGAGTTTCAAGCCACTGGGTCTGGGACTCGAACCATAGTTGGTGATGTGGGAGTTCAGCACCTTAGCCACCAAGCCACCTGCTGACCCTAGAATGCTCTCAGTCTACACTGGTTCTTCCTTTGACTTTCGGCTTCTGGCTCTCCACCAGCTCAGCTTCTGTGTTGCCTGGGCTGTCCTTCCTTCCGGAACTTGCTAACACCTTCCGCTCTTATGTCTGCCCCCATTCTCCTTGTTCTTAGGACTTACACCTACTTAAAAAAAATTCCTCGACTAGCATTTTAGTGAGGGTTCAGGAGTAAAAAGAAATGAACATGGGTTGGATCTATTGTGTCTGGCAGGAAGTTGTCATCATATGTTCTCAACATCCCAAACACCCACTTCCCCCTTTAACAGAGGAAGGATCTTATACCCACCTGGAGCCTTTGGAAGTCAATAACATCCGATCAGAATTTTATAACTGTTTTCCTTAGGCTTATTTATGTATTTACTTATTCCTAACATGAGCAAGAGTAACAGAGACAGGAGCCCCTACAGGGCTCCCCCTCCTCCAGCCTCCCCTGCCTCCCGCCTTTAGCCAGCCCCTGGAGCATGGGTACATGAATGCCCGGCATCTTCTGTGGTCTCTGGATTGAATCTAGAACTTTTGGGTGGGCCAGCCTTGCAGAGCATAGCATTTTTACTGTTGTACCATCAACCAACCCCCAGCAGATTTATTTTTATACTTTTTCTTTATTTAGAAAGTGACATCTTTTTCTTCACTTATGGTAGTGATATAAAATTTCTTTTTTTCTAAGTTAAAAGAAGTTGATGTATAGAGAAATATTAAGTGGTCTGGGGAGAGGCTAAAATTTTGATGGTTAACGCTTGAAGTTTGGGAGACACCATCTATTTATAACAACCATCACAGTAGGGACTTGCAGATCCTCCCACCTTGTCTTTAATGATCGGGGAACTTCTCGTTGGGGAGTGTTGGATTTCCAGCAGACTAAATGCCTGGGCTGTTTCTTGGTTCTATTTTTGTTCTCGTGGTTTCCATAAGTGTGATTTTCT
Organism: Tupaia belangeri chinensis; assembly: GCF_000334495.1. NCBI lineage: Eukaryota > Metazoa > Chordata > Mammalia > Scandentia > Tupaiidae > Tupaia > Tupaia belangeri. The sequence continues at coordinate 513,583 of NW_006159596.1, forward strand.
TTCAGGTTATGGTTCTCCCCCTCCTCTTCTATATATGGACTCCTCTTGTCCTAGGAATAGAGTTGGACACCGCTTCCAAATATTTCGCTTAAGCGGCTATTTATAAAATAAGTAGACACACCCAGTTCTCTTGTTTTGTTGGATTGATCGCAACAGAACAAAGAGGGGTTAAAAAATAACAGCCAATTATCAAGAGACTTTGGAGCCATAGAGGACCTTGAAGGGTAGTAGATTTGTCTCGGGTTCTCTTTGAAGGGTGAATAGGGATGGCCCCCTGTCCTTGAATTTCTTCTTGGATAGTCCATACACTAGCCTAATTCTTGCCTTAGATTCTAAGGTTCAGGTTAAATTTTGTTGGACCAGATTAGATTTGGAACTAGTGAAGGCCATTGAGACTTTCTTTGAGGTAGTTAGGGCAGAACTTCCTGGAATAACCAGTTCACTCCAAAGCTTACATTTCTCCAAGAACAGGCTCTCAGGGCCAGCAGGTGATTAAGGTGTTGGATTCTCACGTGGCTGACTGAGGTTCAAGTTCTAGACCTGGTGGCTTGAAAATCACACCAGGCATATGTTCATGTGTGCCCCAAATCCCAGGAGGAAAATGGAGGAGAAGTGATTGTAGTATGGCCATCCCTTGGAGGGTGATTTCTCACTTTCCCTCTCTGTGTCTCCCTGGCGTGCACTTGCATTTTGCCCTATGGCCAAAAACCTAAAAAAACTAAGTAAGAACAGACTCTCTGGAGCTCTGCAAGCCCCTGGAAGAGGAATGCAATAACCTCTTGCTATTGTAGATGAAAGTACGTGTCACTCCAGCCTCACCTGCAGATCTTAGGGTCTTGTCCACCATAGCAGTGTTGCCTCTTGTACCTTTTTTCTTGCTGCTTTTGTCCTCAGCATGGCTGAGAAGCCCAGTTATGACTAACTCTCCCTTTTACGTGGAAGGTGACATCTCATCAGCCATCGCTGTAAGGTCCTCCCACTCCCTGTCCTTTTGAGGGTCATCTCAGGCTACAGGCCCCTTTGCTAGGCGGAATGACCATTATGGGGTCCGGCCTGCCTGAATCACCCGCCCAGAGCTCCCTCTCCAGATGCCCCTTTCACCTTCCTCTTCCTTTCTTACAGAGCAAGGCTTTAGAGATGACGGTCTCTAGAGATGCGTAGTCCTTTGCTGGAATACACTTTCAAAATTGTGAAAATAGCAACTGTAATTTCACCAAGGGCCTTTCCTTTACGTAACCGCTAAACTTAGAAAAGTCTACCTTGTCTAAATTAAGCACCCTGATCCCTTTAGATTAAAGGCTTTTATAAGCTCTGAAAAGTAGATCCAAGTAATAAATTGATCTTGTTGCAATTTAAATACATTTCCTCTGATCCCGTCTTTGCTGGAGAATAACAGCTGCGCCGTTCACCCTTTTTCATTGCTTGAGGATATTTCATCTTCATTTCAGGCTAGAAAGCACCTGTTCTTCAGCTTTTAATGTTTTTTCCCAACCATTTAGAAATGATGGTTGTTTGCTTTAGACTACAAATTTTAATATGGTTTCTAAACCTGGAGCCTAAAAGTATATATGGTATATCAACCATGGCTACATTGGTGTTGGTGCGAGCTCTCACTAGGTTCTTGTGAATGCACCCTTTTTTTGCTTTCATGCTGAATTGTTTAAGTCCTGTTCTCAGTCCTGACCCACCGTGAGGCACAAGTAAACTGATCATTATGAATGTTTGAATTATTTTTCTTTTTTTTTTGCTGTAGGGTGTGTGTGCTCAGCGGAGAGACAGAGAGAGATAGAAAGCAAGAAATCACCCCCCGCAGGAATGGCCATGCCACAATCCCTTTTCTTCTGTACTCCTCTCAGGATTTTGGCATGCATGCACATATGCCCGGCACAAGTCCAGCGATGTGACCGTTATGCCATCTGCTGGTCTCATATTCTTTTGTTTTGTTTTGTTTTAGATAATTGCTAGAGGTTGTATGCACTTGCCAGGAGAGACAGAGTGAGAGAGAGGAGAAAGCATCCCCCAGTGGGGCATGGTCCAGCTGCCATCCCTTCTCCATTTCTCTATCTTGTCAGAAATTTGGACATGCATGCACATGTGTCTGGCATGTTTTTCAAGCCTTTGGGGTCAGGATGCAATTGTGGTCAGCTATGTGAGTCTGGTTCCCTTAGCCAATAGGCTACAGGGCTTGCCAGGTACTCTTCAGAAATCCTACCTCTTCTTACTCCAGGGTAGTTTGGTATTGTGTCCATGTCTTCACCTCTTGGGAGTTATTTTGAATTCTAATCTGAGATTTAGAAATGAAAACTAGGACACTTCTCGAAGGTAGTGATTGTTCATATATTCTGCATCTCTAGGACTGGTCACAGCGCCACGGGTAACTTTTATAGTAAGTATGAAAAAGTACTGGAAACAGAGCCGGGGGTAGCAAGCACGTCCTCTGATTCTTACAAATGTGAGTGTCTTGGCTGTTAGCCCAGAGCACTAGATGCCCTCACCCACTATCAGGGAGTCACTAGTAAGGGACTCAGGGCCCCCAAGGTGACAGAATGACTCAAAGGTGAGTTCTATAGACTCCAGCAGCCTCCACAAATCCCAGTTGTATCTGTCACACAAGTGGGGTGAATTTCCAGGAAGTCGGGGGGTGAAGGCAGCTGGAGTTGGGAGAACCTGCAAGCTTACTCCCTCTCTGCTCCTCCTATTACTCCTCACAGCACCACGGAAGGGACCCAGAGTACCGCTCGGCCCCGCCAAACCAGGACGACTCACCCAGCACTGTCCTGGTTTTAAAACTGGAAGTCCCGTGTTCTGGAAACCTTCCAGTCAAGGATGAATCTGGGAGTCGGTCTTCCTGGGGCTTTTCCAGCAAAGACTCTCTCTGTTACTATCCCCCATGTGGAATTGATGGTCAGTGGGGACACCTGCTTATACCGAAGGACAAGCTTGTCCCTAATCTTTACAGGAAGCATCAGTTCCGGAGAGCACAGGATTATTGTGCAAAGGGGGCTCTAGCTGGGGAAAGAGCGGACATGTCCGAAATCCCTCAGTGTGGTCGCACAGGGGGACAGTCCGTCAGTGTCATGAGCAACTGCACTGCCTGTTCTCACGGGAAGGGAAACTGGCACATGGCTGCAGCGAGCTGTTTTCTGTCCTGTCTGCGGCGTTTTCTTTCTATTTTTAAATTTTTATTTTATTATTATTATTATTACTATTGTTATTATTAATTGTGGAGAGACTTTTGCTACAGGGCATGTGTGTTCGCCAGACAGGAGAGAGAAAGTGATAACTCCCCCGCCAGAGGGGATGGCCACGCCGCAATCCCTTCTCCTCCATTCTCCTCGGGCTCTTTTCTGAGGATCCCTGTAGTAAATGGATCGAGTGTATCTGCCTTCATGACTGAAAAGAGGCCGGGGGGGCGGGGGGGACCAGCAGGCGGCATTCTGGTATAGCATTGGACTCCCACATGGCCGACTACAGCTTGAGTTGCTGTGGACCTGGTGGCTTGAAATTCATGCCGGGCGCGTGTGCGTGCATGCCCAAGGTCCCGAGAGGAGAATGGAGGAGAAGGGCGTGGCCTTCCCCCCACTCTGAGGGGGGGGCACTGATTTCGCACTTTCTGTCCCTCCAGGAAGCCTTTGTGCCCTGTAGCAAAAAACCTCTCTCTAAAAAAAAAAAAAAGGCAATGAATTATTTTCGTGTTAGATCGTCAAGAAATAATTTTCAGAATTTGGTCCCTGGGAGTTAAACTTGCCCGCTGACAGCTCACTGAGAACATGTCCTCGGGGGACCCTCCAGGCAGGCCCACTTCATCCTGGTGTGAGACCTGGAGTCCACAGGAAGGGCCTGAAGCAGAAGCACTTGGTCAGGTGCGGGGTGGAGGTGGGGAAAGGAGACGTAGGGTGGACGCCAGGAATCTCAAGGGCAAGCCTACCTGATGCTCTCACCAGGCAGTTGGGCCAGGACTGTCAATAACAGCAGGCCCTGACTGGGCAGTCAGAGAATCATTTTCAGTATCTGGAAGATGATCGTGAGAAGCAGGCAGAGCCTCATTTCAGAGGGCACAGGCTGGAAGCAGATGAGCAAACGAGAGACCATGACAATAGTATGTTGGGCATAGCTGGGTCATGGATCAGGGTGAGCCCAGCAGTGCTAACGGCTGGTATGGGACACAGACCCATCTCTGGGGAGAAGAAGGTGCAGAGATAGTGCCAAACTGCCCACGTATTCCAGACTTGGCCTTCCCTCTCACTGGTGCCGGGTGTGTGCATGCCCAAAATCCCAAGAGGAAGATGGAGGAGAAGGGATTCTGGATTGTGAGCACGAATGCAGTCACGCTCACACCTTGCCTAACCCTCAGTGGCTCCCACCTACCTGCTGCTCACCCAGGACCCCAGCACCCTCTTCCCATCCTCTGATCTGTTCTGGGAGTCTAAGGACTGTGCCCAGGAACATAGCCCCTACTGGGAAGCAGCATACAGGCAGGGCCGTGCCACTGCCCTGCTCCAGACCCCCTGTGAGCAGTGTCACCTCCCAGATTCTGGAGTGTCCTCTGCGGCCGCCGGGGTTACTTGTGGTCCAAGGCAGAGGGAAGCCAGGGACGTGGCTCTCCCAACTCTGTCTCAATCAACATCCAAAGCACAGCTTGTGCCTGGGGTCTCACCACGTCTCTTTTGTGGACGACCATTTAGCTTCTGGCCTGGTCTCTGTGAAGGTGTGAAATCCATTCTTCAGCTTGGGCCATGGGGAAGACTCCCCAAAAATCCCTCTATTTTTATTTCTTTTCTCCTTGACCCAAGGCCTCTTCCTCTTTCAAGTAAAAGACACAAAAGCACGTGTGCACGCCAGCTTCCACGAGCGGACACCCAGTGGTGCCACGGACCCAGTTCTGTCTCTGCAGTGCACCTGGACCTGGCTGGGGTGCTCTTATGTGATCTCATCTCTCTGCTCCGCAGGTGCTGAGCCAAGGCCGCTAGGTCACTGGAAAGAAAGAATTTTATGGTGCGGGCCCCATAGCCTAGTGGTTAAGGGAGCTGGGTCCTACATGGCCAACCAAGGTCCTGCACTGGTGACTTGAAAAACATGCCAAGTACATATGTGTGTGTGCCTCAAATCTCAACATGATGGAGATGGAGGAGAAATGGAAGATAAGGGACTGTGGAGTGACCACACTCCATTGGGAGGTGCTTTCTCCCTCTCCGTCTGCCTCTGTCTCTCTGTCTCTGGTGAGTGCATATGCCTTCTGGAAATTAAAAAAACAAAGTGTATATATATATATATATATATATATACACACACACACACAAATAAAACGAGCTGATTTTTTTTTTTGAGAGAGATTTTTGCTATAGGGTGCGTGCGCTCACCAGACAGACAGAGAGAGACAGAGAGACAGAAAGTGAGAAATCACCCCCCGGGGGGGATGGTCATGCCGCAATCCCTTCTCCTCCATTTTCCTCTCGGGATCCTGGGCATGCACGCACACGCGCCCGGCGTGAGTTTTAAGCCACCGGGTCCGGGACGCGAACTGCAGTCGACTACGTGGGAGTCCAGCGACATAGCCATTATGCTAACTGCTGGTTCCCAAAATGAGCTGATTATGAAACTTAAAAAAAATCCTATCATAGCCATTGTTTAACAAAAACATACTGTTGTGGGAAAATTTAATTCTTTTTCTTTTTTGGAGAGGTTTTTGTTATAGGGCGCGTGCGCTCGCCAGACAGACAGAGAAAGACAGAGAGATAAAAAGCAAGAAATCACCCCCCAGGGGGGATAGCCACACCACAATCCCTTCTCCTCCATTCTCCTCTCAGGATCTTGGGCACACATGCACACGCACCTGGCGTGAGTTTAAGCCACCGGGTCCAGGACTCGAACCGTGGTCGACTACGTGGGAGTCCAGCGATATAGCCATTACGCTAACTGCTGGTCCCCCTTAATTCTTAATTCTCCCATATGAAATAACTTAAGGTGTATGACAAAACCTAATAAACAATGGGGCAATTATGTTTCCAAAAGGATTACATATAATTCCCGCGAGAGTGGGAAGACAAAAGCCTTGCTGTCTTTTGGGAAAGCGCTACAACTCACTCTCTTTTGCTTTGAGAGCAGGTCTATGGATTTAGCCAAGGAGGACTGTGAAGGAGCTGCTGCCGCTGCTTATCTTTTACAGAGCTGTAATTTTGAGTACCTTTTTACTTAACCTGTCATAGCCACTTATAAACTTAGAAAATCATAAAAAGACAACTAGCTGAAGCACAATCATTTGGGGAAGACAGTAAACTCTTGGTTACCTCTCTGAGTACCAGAAAGTTGGAGTGTGGGCTAAGGGAGGCTTATTGTGAGGCTCTAGGCAAGACATTTCTTGGGTCAACAGTGGCCTTTTGGGCCTTAAAGACATTGTAAGAAAAGGAAGAAGAAAGTATTTTTGCCTTCACATTGCTCAGTTCTGACTTTCTAGGGGACTGATGGTTACTCTCCTGGCCCTTGGAATGCTATGGAGGTATCCTTTGCTGTTGTCTTTGCTGGTGGGCTGAGCACATTGCCACGTGAGCTTCAGGACTCTGCATCAGCTGCGATCTCTTTATTTATTTATTTATTTATTTATTTGAGAGATTTTCACTGTAGGGCGCGTGCGCTCGCCAGACAGACAGAGAGAGACATAGAGACAGAAAGCGAGAAATCACCCCCCAGGGGGATGGTCACGCCACAATCCCTTCTCCTCCATTCTCCTCTCGGGATCTTGGGCACCCACGCACACGCGCCCGGCGTGAGTTTTAAGCCACCGGGTCCGGGACACGAACCGCGGTCGACTACGTGGGAGTCCAGCGACATAGCCATTACGCTAACTGCTGGTTCCCTCTTTACTTATTTTTAAGCCTTTCTTTCTTTCTTCTTTCTTCTTTCTTTCCTTTTCTTTTTCTCTCTTTCTTTCTCTTTCATGAAAGTGAGAAACGGAGACAGAGAGAAACAAGCACACCCAAGAGGGTCTCACAGCACTACCCCCCAACTCGTTTCCCAGATGACCAGAATCCTGGCCACATACACTTGGCATGTACAGGGGGGCCAGGAAAACAAACCCATGAATCAAGCGTCACTTGAGCAGTGTGTTTCCTCCACGTTTCCTGGCCAGCCCAGCTTGTTGTTTTCTTCTTCTTTTTTAAAAATTAGTATTATTTGTTCTTTAGGGTAAGTGCACTCACTGGAGAGATGGAGTCAGAGAAGAGAAAGTGAGAAATCATCCCCTAGGGGAGGATGGCATGCCACAATCCCTTCTTCATTTCCTCTCAGGACTTTGGGCACGCCCGCATATGCGCTTGGTGTGAGTTCAGACCTCTGGATCTGGGACTCTAACTGTGGTTGGCTATGTGGAGTCCTGCACCTTAACCACTACACCACCTGCTGGTCCCCATCTGTAATATTTACAGGAGCATTGAGTGTGTTAATTATTCATTTTTCTTACCTAACTTTAAGAAATGATGGAATTATTATCGGGGAGCTTTGTCTCATGTAGTCTAGGCCTCAGCTAATAAGGTTGAACTGACCTGCCCACCATTTCCTGTGGAATTATAGAGGATGAGGGAAGAATTACGTCTTGTAATTATACTTTCTTTTATTTTTTAATAAGAAAAAAAAAAATTACTCATGATGACCCAGGCAAAAAGACCCAGGTCTTTAACAACCAGCATCAACTATTTCTGGGTCAATTGCCTCATAACCTTGAGTATTCAGGCTTTAAGGCTTATTTAAGGAAGGATGTGGGGTCATTTATAATCCTGTAGACTATGACTCTTCCACCAGAATCTACTTAAGACCTCATTACGAATTACATTAAAGTTCTTTCTGGTTGTGATATTGTCAGCAAAGAGCTCAGTCAACCTAACCAAGATCACTTGGGGGCGGTGCTCAGGAAGGAGAACTGTTATAACTCATCCTTTTTTCCTTTGCTAGGTGCAGATGAATTAATTATAGTTCCCAGAGAACTATTCCCTGTTGCTTAAAATAGTATCAAATTTTCCACCCAAGTCTTCTCTGAATAGAGGCAATTCTGCTTGACATTAGGACAGGGCTCTGGAATCCAGAGACGGACGTCATCTACATTGGCTCCCCTGCTCCCATCAGTTGGCTTGAGCACTCGGGCCTTGCTTTCTTCCTCTGTAAAATGGGAGTGAAATTTGCTTAGTCATTTTCTTCAGGATGTTTTAGGGGAAATATTTGAAGATCGTTTTTAATGTTTTGAGTAACTCAAGTGGGAAGACAATGGATGTGAGGGAATTTTTGAGAAGAAATCTGTCTACTATGAATTGAGTAATCTCTTGGGTTCTTTAGATAAGATGAAGATTAATCTTTAGGCTCTGGAGGCCTGGCTTTTGGAAAAGAGCTATGACTCATTTCTACTACTGGAGACTTACATCGAGTAATGAATGAGTTAGCCAGCAAGTGGAGTTGTGGTTAAGGCACTGGGTTCGAGTCCGAGACCTGGTGGCTTGCTTTCTCACTTTTCTTCTCTCTTTCTTTCTCTCTGTTAAGCGCACATGCCCTGTAGCAAATTAGTAGTAATAATAATGATGATGATAAATAAAATTAAAATTTTTTAAGAGAGATTTTTGCTATAGAGTGCGTGCATTTGCTGGAGAGAGAGACAGAAAACAAGAAATCATCCTCTGGGGTGGGGGTGATGGCCATGCCATAATCCGTTCTCCTTCAGTCTCCTCTCAGGATCTTTGGCAGGCATGCATGTGTGCCCAGCATGATTTTAACTCAATGAATCTGGGACTCAAACGGCTACTGACTACATGGGAGTCCAGCAATATAACCATTATGCCATCTGCTGGTCCCTATAAATAATTCTTTTTTTTAAAAGAAAAGACTGGATGAGACTTGGTCTTGCTCTGAGGTTTAAACAATGTTTGAGTCCAACCTTTAAAAAACTCATCATAAGTGAGTTTGATATTTAAGCTCTTTATGTAAGCTTTTATCTTATTTTTGTTAGATGAGACTGAATTTTTAGCTCTAGATTTAAAAAAGATGCTTTAGTGTACAATTTTCTCATGAAGTAACCCACGTCTTTCTTTTTTCCTACAGACAAAACAGTGTGGAGGCTTATCCCATATTTATGATCACATTGTGGATGGCTGGATGGTATTTCAACCAAGGTAATTAAATACAATCAGCTCTGGGGCTGGCAGATGGCATGGTGGGTAATGTACTAGATTCCCATGGTTCAAGCCCTGGACCCAGTGGCTTGAAAATCATGCCATGCATGCCCAAAATCCTGAGAGGAGAACAGAGAGGGGTTGGTTGATTTCTCACTCTCTCTGTCTTTCTCTAGTGAGTGCAAATGCCCATGGCAAAAACCTTAACAACCACCACTATATATATATATAGACTATGGGTCTTAAAACTATAAGAGAGCAGATATACAATAGCTACTGATGTTGGAAATGATTTTAAACAAAATAGTGTCTTTGTGCATCAAACAACATTGCATTACAGATATGCTAATGTTTAACTAGCTTCATTCTGGTTTAGTTCAATAATTAAAAATTAAAAAACAAAAAACAAAAAACTTGGAACAAACTATATCAGGGGCATTCAAAAATGAAGATAACGTACATTCTGTCTTCAAATCTAAAAATGTAATTCTAATGAACCAAAGTAATAGAACACAAATTCATAGTTCACCTTAATAATTATAGCTAACATGAGAGCTCTTCAAAAAGTCCATACGGGACCAGCAGATGGCATAATGGTTATGTTGCTGGACTCCCACAAAATCATCCGTAGTTCGAGTCCAGGATTTGGTGGCTTAAAAGTCACACTGGGTGTGTGTGTGTGTCTGCCCAAGATCCCAAGAGAAGAATGAAGGAGAAGGGACTGTGCATGGCCGTCCCCCCTTGGGGCGGGGAGTGATTTCTTGCTTTCTGTCTGTCTCTCTCTCTTTCAGGTGAGCACATGTGCCCGATAGTAAAAAACAAACAAATAAACAAACAAAAAAACTTCTGAAAATAAATAAATAGCCCATAGAAAATGTCCATTTTGAAAAAAACTATCTATGAATGATTTTTTTGCATCATAATAAACTAGTATTTTAATTTCAGTTTTTCAGTGAGGGACTTTGAAGTCTCCCCCTCATATTTATTGAGCATTTATTATGTGCCAGGTACTATTTTTAAATTTTATGAGTTTATTGTCTCATATATAAGACTTATGGGGGACCAGCAGTTAGTGTAATGGCTATGTCGCTGGATTCCCATGAAGTCCTGACCCGGTGGCTTATACTCAATCCCGGCGCATGTGCATGTGCGTCCAAGATCCCAAGAGGAGAATGGAGGAGAAGAGATTGCGGCGTGACCATCCCCCCTGGAGGGTGATTTCTCACTTTCTGTCTCTGTGTCTCTCTGTCTTTCTGGTGATCGCACGCGCCCTATAGCAAAAACCTCTCAAAAAAAAAAAAAAAGACTTATGGGATTAAAAACTTTCACACAAGATAGATAGAGTATATAAGTAATTCTTTGTACCTGAGGAAACTGAGGTACAGTGAGGTTAAATAATTTGTCCAACTCGACATTCACCAACATCAGGTAAATTTCTGTTTTCAGTACAGAGCGATGTCTACACGTATTTGTCCCAACAACTCATGTACGTTTAGGGGTCCCAAGGATCTAGTACAGAGGAACTCTAGAAACGTGCATTATCTATTCTACTGGAGTATCCTCAGTGAGCTGAGGGTCTTATCCAAGTTCTGCCTATCTGTCTTTCAGGGAGTCAGGTCAGCACCATACCTTAGTTGCAGAAATTCAATTTCCTTTGCTTTCTGGTAACACTTATTGTCTCATTTCCATCTGCACTTGATGGCTGAGATTTCAATAAACCAAAATAAACCAAAATCCAGCTGCTTTCACAAGCAACACCATCGCTTTTGTTCTTGTCAATTTTATTCTTTACTGAGGAATTTTAGATAAAATATCTGAGGCAGCTGTCCTCAATCTGTTTGGCACCAGGGGCCTGAAAGACAATTTTCCCATGGATTTTGGGAGTAGGGGTTATGAGAACAGGTAACCTAGAGCCCTCACATGTGCAGTTCACAATAGGTTCTCACACTCCTAGGAGAATAGAATGGTGGCGCTGCTCATTAGATGGGAGGTGGAGCTAAGGCAATAATGCCAGTGAAGGGGAGCGGCTGTAAATTCTGATGAAGCTTTGCTAGCTCCCCCCACCATTCACCTCCTGCTGTGTGGCCCAGTTTCTGATATGCCACAGACTCATACTGGTCCATGGCCTGGGGCTTGGTGACCCCAGCTTTAGAGAAAGACTTAACTTTATTCCAGCTCACACTTTGGTCCCTGAAGGGTAAGAATGAAAGCAGCATTCCTCATCACAGAAAAGCATACTAACAACTAATAAGAAAACTGCCTTTTGAGAAAGAGACTCCATTTCCGCCCTTTGAAACTTTGGATTTCACTGTGATGAGTTGAATGAGCCTAGCTGCCTTTCAGAAAAGCATTTCTTAGGTATCTGGTCATAATTTTCTTTCCTTTTTTTTTTTTTTTTTTTGAGAGGTTTTCGCTATAGGGCGTTTGTGCTTGCCAGACAGACAGAGAGAGACAGAGAGACAGAAAGTGAGAAATCACCCCCCAGGGGGGATGGCCACGCCGCAATCCCTTCTCCTCCATTCTCCTCTCGGGATCTTGGGCATGCACGCACATGCGCCTGGCGTGAGTTTTAAGCCACTGGGTCCGGGATGCAAATCGCGGTCAACTACGTGGGACATAGCCATTATGGGTCAACTCCAGCGACATAGCCATTATGCTAACTGCTGGTCCTATAATTTTCTTTCCTTTTTCTTCCTTGTTCAAAATAAGTTGTGTATTAACTACCCTGGACTGTTCTCATTGGCTTCGTGGGAGTCACTCACCAGAGAGGGAATCTTAGAACCGAGAGCATGATCAGAATCTCTTGACTTTCTCGGACACCAGGTGCCACACCACCTCTTCTTTCCAGCTCTGTGCTTGGTCTCCGGCCTCATCCTCTGGGGCCCTGTGCAAACATAATCTGCTCTGGAAGCCTTCTTTCCCAGACCCCTTGCTAAAGGTGTCTTCCTCCAGTTCTTTCTGTCCCATCACTTTTCATTTCTTTCTTGGGTCTTCCAAGTCTGGAATTTTCTCATCATTTTTTTTTTTTCTTTGCTGATAAAATATAAACTCGACAAACACAGGGAACTTTTATCTTTTTCACTGCAAACCCCAATCCTTAGAATAATACTTGATAAAGAGTAGAAAAAAAACCAAACTTTGTGATAAGGTAAAATAATTAATTTAACTATATCTGATGTATCCCAGACTTCAAATGCATGCAAGAAGACTGTGGCAATTTGCATCTCGAAGGTGCTGAGGAAAGAAGAGGATCCTTTACTAAGGGAAGAGGCTGATATTTCTCACTGGACAGGATGGCAGAGCAACAGCCCATATCTCACTTGTCTTTCTTTTTTAGATGAGAATTTACATGTATTAATATATGCACATCTTGAGCTGGCTCTGTGGCCTAGTGGTTAAGGGAGCTGGATCCCACATGATCAACCATACAATTTGAGAAACACACCAGGTGTGCGTGTGCATTTCCCCAAATCTTGCCAGGGTGGAGAAATGGAAGAGAAGGGATTGTGACATGATCATGCCCCATTTGGGGGTGATTTCTCCCCACCACTCCCAGTGAGGATTCATGCTTTCTCGTCAGTATATGAGTGTCCATGAGATTCAAGTGTGCCTCAAATCCCTGTCAAGATACAGAGCACGGCTACTGCCCAGAAAGCTTCCTCTCGTCTTTCCTAGTCAATGCCATACTCACTCCCTTCCAGTTGCAAGCACTCTTCTGATTTCTCCGTCATTCATTTTGGCCACTCTAAGCTTCATAATGTACATCCTTGTAGAATGCTTCATTTAGTCAGCCACATGTTTTTGAGATTCATCATATTGTTGCAGGAATCAGTTTCTTCTCATTGATGAGTAGCTTGGTTCTCCATTCTCTTGTTGATAGTTCGGGGCTATTATTATTATTATATTATTATTATACTTCTTTATTTATTATCTTTGGTTTTTTTTCTTTGTTTTCTTTTCTTCTTCTTCTTTTTTTTT
>NW_006159596.1:526721-527599 GCF_000334495.1 Tupaia belangeri chinensis
TCTATAGGGCATGTGCGCTTGCCAGACAGACAGAGACAGAGAGATAGAAAGAGAGAAATCACCCCCCCCCGGGAGGATGGCCACACCACAATCCCTTCTCCTCTATTCTCCTCTTGGAATCTTGGGCACGCATTCACATGTGCCCGGTGTGAGTTTAAGCCACCAGGTCCAGGACGCGAACTGTGGTCGACTACGTGGGAGTCCAGCGACATAGCCATTATGCCAACTGCTGGTCCTCCTCATTATTATTATTTAAAATTTGAGCAGAGAGAGACAGTAAGAGAGGAAAAGTGAGAAAGCAAATTGTTGGGTCTGGGACTCAAATTGCAGTTAGCCGGTGGGAGCCCAGCACCTTAACCACCACAGTACCTGCTGGCTCCAAGGGGCTATTGTTAAGAAAGCTGCAACAAACATTCTTGAATAAGTCTTTTCTGAAACATGTGCTTTCATTTCTTTTGTGTCAGTATATAGGAACAGAATTGCTGGGTCATATGAAATATTTAGTTTTATAAAAAACTACCAGGATTTTTCCCCAAGTGGTGTACTCTTTTGCATTCCCGCGGATGAGGTGTGAGGATTCCAGTTGCTCTACATTCTCACCAACATTTTGTGTGGTTGCTTTAGTGGGCGGGTATGCAGTGGTGCCACCTCACCATCTTTTTTGTTTGTTTGCTAAAAGGCGTATGTACTAGCCAAAGACAGACAGAAGGACAATGGGAGGGAGAGAGAAAAGACACCCGCTGATGAGGTGTGGTCATGCTACAATCCCTTCTCCATTTCTCCATTCTGTTGAGACTTGGGTGATATATACATATGTGTCTGGGGTGTTTTACTTTTTCTTTTTTTTTTTTTTTTAGGGTTTTTTTACAGGGGGGTGG
>NW_006159596.1:528202-539489 GCF_000334495.1 Tupaia belangeri chinensis
AACTGCGATCGACTACGTGGGAGTCCAGCGACATAGCCATTACGCTAACTGCTGGTTCCCTCATTTGTACTTTTAAGTGTCAGTTTGCTGATGCCGAATCATATCAAGATTTTTTTTGTGTTATTATTGGCACACTTGTTTATCTTCCTATGTGAGTTGTCTATTCAAATATTTTGTCCCACTTAAGACATTAAGTTGTTTTACTTTTATTATTGAATTGCAAGAGTTTTTTTTTTAAATATAGTCAGTCTACTTTAAGTAATTTGTTAGATACATTCATATGCTTCATTTATTTTAAAATTTTATTTACTTATTTATTTTCTGGAGAGGTTTTTGCTATAGGCCATGTGTGTGCACCAGAAAGACAGAGACAGAGAGATAGAAGCGAGAGTGTGTGCACCAGAAAGACAGAGACAGAGAGATAGAAGGTGAGAAATCACCCCCCGGGGGGATGGCCACGTCACAATCCCTTCTCCTCCATTCTCCTCTTGGGATCTTGAACATGCATGCACACGTGCCTGGCATGAGTTAAGCCACCTGGTCTGGGACTTGAACTGTGGTAGACTACATGGGAGTACAGTGATTTAGCCATTACGCCATCTACTGGCCCCTGCTTCATTTATTTTTAAAAACAATTTCATTTAAATTTTTATTTATTTATTTTTAATTTGACCAGAAAGAGAGCGAGAGAGAGAGGGAAAGTGAGAAAGCAAGCCACCAGGTCTGGGACTGTTTCAACCATGTGTCGACCATGTGGCAATTCCAACACCTTAACTACCACATCACCTGCTGGCCCCATTGTATGCTTTAATTTTTTTTACTTTTTTTTTTTTGGAGAGATTTTTGCTATAGGGCGCGTGCGCTCGCCTGACAGACAGAGAGAGACATAGGGACAGAAAGCGAGAAATCACCCCACCCCGGGGGGATGGTCACGCCGTAATCCCTTCTCCTCCATTCTCCTCTCGGGATCTTGGGCACGCACGCACACGTGCCCGGCGTGAGTTCTAAGCCACCGGGTCCGGGACGCGAACCGCGGTCAACTACGTGGGAGTCCAGCGACATAGCCATGACGCTAACTGCTGGTTCCCTGTATGCTTTATTTTTTAAACTTATTTTGTAGGAGTTTTTGCCTTAGGACATCTGCGCTTGCAAAAGAGAGAGCGAGCGAGAGCGCCAGTGAGAGGGAAAGTGAGAAATCACTCCTCAGGGGCAATGGCCGCACCACAATCCCTTTTCCATTCTTCTCCTGGAGCTTGGGCGCACACACACAGGTGCATCTTGTGAATTTCAAGCCACTGGGTCCAGGACTCAAAACTGCCAAGTGGGAGTCCAGCAATGTGATCACTTTGTCTGCTGGCCCCAGTCGTTTGCTTTGTGAGTGTCTTCTCAGTTGTCATAGTCCAGGGTCAGAGGCTGCTTTCACATTCTGCACCGTTTCTTTTCCCTCTGCAGTCTTTGCCACGTGCCTGGGTCTGGTGTACATATACGCCCGCCACCAGTACTTCTGGGGATATGCAGAAGCTCCTAAAAAAAGGTAAGGACCCAATAGTTACACAGTTATGTAAAACGGAGCAGGACGAAGTGTCCTTTCCAGTCCCTGAGAAGTACAGATAGCCCTGAGAACTGCAGTTCCAAAGGGTGATCCCAATTTTGCCCGGCCAGACACAGTTGGGCCTGAGATGAGAAAACGCGAGCACAGAACTGTGCACGGGGTGTGGTGGACCCTTAAAATCCCTGCAAAACTTTTGCACGTCTCTAGGAAGTTACCAAGGAAATAATCCCAGCCTTGATAATCCTTTGACTATTCAAGGATGCCTGACCTCTGTGGCTAGACCTTCCCTTTGATTTCTATGGCGAACTGAAAATCGCAAATGGCAAAAACATGCAGCACTTCTGCGTGTGCCGCTGAGCGCCGGCCTGCCCTGCCCTGGCACTCCCAGCTTCTGCGCTAGAGCCACTGTCATTGGCCTTCCTCTTCCTCCTGCAGGATGGCTGGTTTCCAGTTGAGCCTGAGTGCGTTGGCCTTGTTGGGTGTCCTAGGTGCCCTGGGGATCGCAAACAGCTTTCTGGACGAATATCTGGACCTCGATATTACCAAGAAAATGAGGCGGCTCTTCTGACTTTATTTTCTTCCTTTTACTTTAATGCTTGTGAAATGGCTCTCCGACAGTAATACGGTATCATGTGGTAAATTTAAAAAATATAATAAAAGTATTTTGTTTTTCTTGAAATGGCTCTGTGGAAACATGCCCTTTAGAGAATATGTTTCCTGTTTGTTAAGAACTGACCTGAGCTGGGGGCGAGTCATCCGTATCATCAGTGGCAGCTGTTGAACCCGGATTTTAGAAATGCTTGCTTTGGGCCAGCAGGTGGCGTGGTAGTTAGGGCACTGGACTCCCACATGGTTGAGCATGGTTTGAGTCCTGGACCTGACGGCTTGCTTTCTCACTCCCTCTTCCCTACCCCTGCTTTCTCTATCTCGATGACTATAGCAAGTTAAAAAATAACAAATTTTTAAAAATAATTCTGTTTTTTGGAGAGGTTTTTGCTATAGGGTGCATAAAGAGAAAGAGACATCACCCCCCACCCCAGGGGGGATGGCTACGCTGCAATCCTCTTTCCTCCATTCTCCTCTTGGGCACTCACGCACACGTACCTGGTGTGAGTTTAAGCCACTAGGTCTGGGACTCGAACCCTGGTTGACTACATGGGAGTCCAACGACATGGCCATTACGCCAACTTTTGGTCCCTAAAAAAGAATTCTTAAAGAAAGAAAACTGCTGATCTTGACTGTGTGGGATCAGGGAGCCTGATCCATGGCTGGGCTTTCTGTGGCCCACAGACATCCTCTGCCTCTGAGACAGTGCTTCTCTTTTTGTAATTAAAAAAAAAAAAATTGTAGATAACCTTTTTGGATGTTTTGTTTTATTTAATTGCCAGAGGACATGCACTTGCAAGAGAAAGAGAGGAGAGGGAAGGGGAACTCCCAGTGGGGCATGGCTACTGCACTGTCCCTCTCTCCCCTTATTTCTCTAGCCTATCAGGAGCTGAGGCACACGGGTCCAGCATATTTTTTGTTTGTTTTGTTTTTCTTTTTTCTTTTTCTTTTTTTTTTGCCATAGGGTGCATGCACTCACAGGAGAGATAAAGAGAGAGAGATGGAAAGTGAGAAATCACCCCTCCCCCAAGGGGGATAGCCATGACACAATTCTCTTCTTTTCCATCTCTCTCAGAATATTGGGCATGACCACACATATGCCTGGTGTGTTTTCCAAGCCTCCAGGTCTGGGACTTGAACCACATAGTTGGACATGTGGGATCCAGTGCCTTAACCACCATGCCACCTGCTGGCCCCAACCTAGTATGTTTTTTTTTAAGCCACTGAGGCTAGAATTTGACTATGGTTGGCCATGGGGGATCTAGCGCATTTACCAGTTGTACTATGAGGTCAGCACAACAGCTTTTCTTTCCATGGAAAATTCCAGACAGATGAGGATCAGGCAGCTGCAGGTGATTACACGTGGGGGAAGTCAGGCCAACCATGGAGTAGCCAGAGAAGAGCATCATCAACTAACCAGCATGAAACAAGTCTGCCTGTGAAAGTATATTTCATAGGGGTCCAGAAGGTGGCGTAGCAGTTGAGGTGCTGGACTACATGGCTGATCGCAGTTCAAGTCCTGGCCCCAGTGGCTTGAGGCTTGAAACTCATGTGTGAGTGTGCATGCTGAAGATCCAGAAAAGAAACTAGAGGAGAAGGGATGGGGAGGGGGTGATTTCTTGTTTTCTGTCTCTCCAATGAGCACATGGGAAAAAAATATCAGTTCAAGGGACCACCCAGGGACCAGTGACTGTAGCCCTGGACAGGGGAGGGAGGGCACTGCTCCCAGCTGTAGGGTCTGGGCTGGGTTCCTGTTAAGTCCTGTGTTACGGACTGTGGGGCGGGGTCTAGGTATGTGGGGCGTGGCCCTGGACAGGGCGTGGTCTAGGACACGTGGCGCCCAAGCTGCTGTCCTGACTCTGACGTGCAGTCTGGCGTAGTAGATGACTTTTCTTCATCTGAAAAATGGAATGCGTCTCTGTCTCTATGGCTCTCTCTGTCTGTCTGGTGAGTGCACGCGCCCTATAGCGAAAATCTCTCCCCCCCCAAAAAAATGGACTGATTCTGTCTCTTAATCATCAAAGCCCTCGAGAAATGGAATTAGCACATACAACACATTTGAACGCCAGGAAACGAGCCCTCTATCAATTTTTTTTGGAGAGGTTTTTCCTATAGGGCGCTGCCAGAAAGACAGACACAGACAGAAAGCGAGAAATCACCCCCCAGGGGGGATGGCCACACCGCAAGCCCTTCTCCTCCATTCTCCTCTCGGCATCTTGGGCACGCACGCACACGTGCCCGGCGTGAGTTTTTAAGCCACCGGGTCCGGGACTCGAACCGTAGTCGACTACATGGGAGTTCAGTGACATGGTTCTTCAACTTCAAAAGAAAATCGGGCAGCCTTGAATCTGGTGTGAGCATCTTTGAGACACTGTTGATTGGGATTTTCCCCTTTCTGGGCACAAGGGAAGCGGCGCAGGCTAAGAATAGTACCAGAAGAAATAAAGGCATGCAAGAGCTGGGGCTGGGCGACCAGCAGATGGCGTAATGGCTATGTCGCTGGACTTCCATGCAGTCGACCGCAGTTCGACTGCTGGGCCAGCAGATGGCGCAGTGGTTGCCTAGCTGCACTCCCAGGTGGTCCAGCGCGGTATGAGTCCTGGACCTGGTGGCTTGAAAATCACACTGGGCACCGTGTGTGTGCTGCCCAGTATTCTAGGAAGGAAATGGAGGAGAAGGAAGCGGCGTGGCCATCTCTCTGGGAGTTGATTTCTCCCTTCCCCTCTCACTGTCTCTCTCTGGCCAGTGCATGTGCACCTAAGGCAGAAACCTCTTAAAAACACATGCGGCACTTCCAGAATAGGGGAGAAGACAGAGCAACCTCTTGCGTCTCAAAGAGCAGTGACTATCCCAAAGTACACTGAGGATGTAATGGCCTGGGATGAGGGCCATCTGGACACTGGCCAGGTCCCCTCACGCTTCGGCTGTTTGGACAAGGATCCTTTCAATAGGAGATCGTGGTAGCAAAGCAGTGAGGACCTCAGACCTGACCACCCTGTTCTGGTCTGCCACTTGCTCCTGCCTCAGTTGTAAGATGGCATTAATGCCCACTCTCAGATGCTGTGATCCTGTGGTCACTTATGATGGGGACCTGGGACATTATCTATTTTTCCTTTTTGCTATAGGGCATGCACACTTGCCAGAGAGACAGAGAGAAAATGAGAAATTCCCCCCCCCCCACCCCACCGTGGGGGGGATGGCCACACCATAATCCCTTCTCCTCTATTCTCTTGGAATTTTAAGCATGCACATACTGGCGCCTGGCTTGAGTTTTAAGCTGCCAGCTCTGGGACTTCAACCTCAGCCATGTGGAAGTCCAGCGCCTTAACCACTGTGCCATCTGCTGGCGCCCAGATTAATTGTTTTATGTTGAAGACAATGAAGGTAGAGAGTACACATTTTTGAACCCTAAAGTATAATTACTACATAGTTCATTTGAAAATAGGAAAAAAAAAACTTTCTGAATCTTACATGTGCATATTTTTGTCGTTTTATTGAGAGAGAAACAGAGACAGAGACGGAGAGAGGGAATGACGGTCACCTTCAACAAAGTTTCATGCTGGAATTCTGCCACCAGCTTTTCCCAGCCAGGCTGGGAAATGGGCCTGCATTACACCTGGTAAGAGTGGGTCCACCTGGAACCGAACCCTGATCTTCTCTCTGACTTCCAGCACTGAAGAGCCCTGTGCTTCCGTCATACCCCCTGTAGCTGAGCCCCCTTGAGAGCTTTTAAATAATTTCTACTTAGCACTAAGTTGGTTCTGAGCCATGTAAACCCTCTCTCCCCCATGGGCACTATTTGGCCAAACAACACACAGAAATAGGAAAATCGGCCACGATGAAGCAGGCTGGTAAAGCTTCGTATCTTTAAACGTTTGAACCACAGAATTTGTTTCCTTTGTACTAATTCCGCTGTCACCAGGCAACTTCTTGATTATTTGAATTCCTCTTAGATCTAGTTTACAGGGAGCAAGCGAGCTGGCCGGAGAGATGGGGGTTTCTGATCTGTTTGACAGTTACGTCTTTTTTTTTTTTTTTTCCCTATGTTAGTAAATAGAGCAGTTTTATTTTTAGAACTCAGATTCACTGCCTTAAAAAGTCGATGTTAGGAAAAAAGGTATGTGTGTGTGGGGAACAAACGTTTATTAAGAGAGTCTTTTTTTTTTTTTTTTTTTGAGAGGTTTTTGCTATAGGGTGCGTGCGCTCGCCAGACAGACAGAGAGAGACAGAGAGACAGAAAGCAGGAAATCACCCCCTGGGGGGATGGCCACGCCGCAATCCCTTCTCCTCCATTCTCCTCTCGGGATCTTGGGCACACATGCACACGCACCCAGCGTGAGTTTAAGCCACTGGGTCCGGGACTCGAACCGCGGTCAACTACGTGGGAGTCCAGCGACATAGCCATTATGCTAACTACTGGTCCCTATTAAGAGAGTCTTAAGAGGCATGAAAACGAATGGGAATGTGAGATCGTTCGTGGAATCCCGGTTAGAGAAAAACAGCTATGGTAGACAGTGGTGAGACAGTGAGGACAATCTGAATAGGACATGAGAATTAGATATCATTAAAGAATTCATGTTAATAGTATTAGGCTGGTAAGCAAATTGCGGCTGGGAAAAGGAATGGCCTAATTCTTTGCAGCCGCACGGTGAAGCAGTGAGGGGCGACGTAGGTGGGTGTGTAACTCTGAAACAATTCTGCAAAACACACATGAGGCATTGATGGCCCAGTGCTCCGATGATTAAATAAAGCATGTCGCTACTCATTGCACTTCATCTTTCTGCTTTCCTGATTGCTCGAAAATGTTCATAATAAAAAGTTGAAAAACTCTAGCGAAGTGAGGGGCCTGCCGTTGGCCCCGACTTCGGGGTTGTGGTGTGAACAAGTGCTCCCTCACTTTCTCTCTCTGATGAGCACACACACACTCCCTGGCAAATTAAGAAAAAACAGAAAGAAAGAAAAGGAAAAAAAGAAAGGTAACCAGAGGGGCCAGCAGGTGGTGTGGACTCCCACCTTGCTGACCACGGTTCCAGTTTTGGACCCAGTGGCTTGAAAATTACACTGGTGCATGTGTGTGTGCCCAAAACATGAGAGGAGAAGGGAGGAGAAGCAACTGCGGCCAGATGCCCGGGGGTGAATTATCTCTGTCCCTCTCTCTGTCTCTCCCTCTCTCTGTCTCTCTCTGACAAGTGCACATGCTCTATCGGAAAAAAAAAAAAAAGAGAGAGAGATAACTAGTTACACCAGGAGAGAGTTCCTCCTGCTTCTCGGTCATTCTTCTTCCCCTACTTCTGCAGGGTCAGAAGTGGGTGGAGTGTGACCAAAATAGTCATTAACAACCAAAAATATCAGGTCCTTTTCTTTGCTTCCTTGCCAACAACGGGCGCAGGCAGCAACAGCTCATTTCTGTGTCTGAATGAGGTTAGTTTGGGGACAGCACTCTGTCTGGCCAGGACAGACTCCTGGGTAGGTGCTCACTCTCTCCTCTTTCCTCCCATCACTTGTCACTACACCAGGATTTTTTTTTTTTTTTTGAGAGATTTCTTTTTAAAGAATTATTTTATGTAACTTTATTTATTTATCTATTTTCCACTTTGACCAGAGGGACGGAGCGAGAAAGAGAAAGAGAGAGAGAGAGAGAGAAAGCAAGCTACCGGGTCTGGGACTTGACCCATGGTTAGCCATGTAGGAATCCAGTGTTCTTAACCACCTTGCCACCTGCCGGCCCTGAGAGAGAGTTTTTGCTATAGGGCACATGTGCTTGCCAGAGAGACACATAGAGATAGAGAGACAAGACAAAAAGCGAGAAATCATCCCCTGGGGAGGATGGCCACATCTCAATCCCTTCTCCTCCATTCTCTTTCTGGGATTTTGGGTGTCAACACACACATGCCTGGTGTGAGTTTCAAGCCACCGGGTCCAGGACTCAAACTGTGGTCAGCCACATGGGAATCTAGTGTCTTAACCACTACACCATCTGCTGGCCCCACCATACTAGGATTTTAATAAGGCCAGTAGAAGTACATAGAAAGTTTCTTGGAGAGCCCATGGCCTGGAGGTGAGCTGGATCCCACATAGCAAACCACACAGTTCCAGTCCTGGACCCAGTGGCTTGAAAAACACACTGGGTGTGTGTGCATGCATACCCACAGTCCCCAAAGGAGGGAGAGATGGAGGAGAAGAGATTTCAGCGTGATTATTTCCCATGGGGAGCTTTTCTTGCTTTCTCTGTCTCACTCCAGCAAGTGCACAAATTAAAAAAAAAAAAAAAAGAAAGAAAAGAAAAAAAAGAGTGACCAGCAGATGGTGTAGCTGTTACATTGCTGGACTCCCACATGGCCAACTGCAGTTCAAGTCCCAGACCCAGTGGCTTCAAAATCATGCTGGGTGTATGTACGCATATGCCCAAGATCTTAGGAAGAGAATAGAGAAGGGATTGTGGTGTGACCATCCCCGATGGAGGGGGTGATTTCTTTCTTTTTTTTTTTTTGAGAGGTTTTTGCTATAGGGCGCGTGCGCTCGCCAGACAGACAGAGAGAGACATAGAGACAGAAAGTGAGAAATCACCCTCCAGGGGGAATGGTCATGCCGCAATCCCTTCTCCTCCATTCTCCTCTCGGGATCTTGGGCACGCACGCACACGCGCCCGGCGTGAGTTTTAAGCCAACGGATCCGGGACACGAACTGCGGTCGACTACGTGGGAGTCCAGCGACATAGCCATTACGCTAACTGCTGGTTCCCAAGGGGGTGATTTCTCACTTTCCCTCTCACTGTCCCTGTCGCTCTCACTCCCCAGCACTTGCATGCACCCTAAGGCAAAAAATCTGCTAAAAGAGAGAGAGAGAGAGCGGGAGAGAGATCTTTTTAAAAGATATCTTTTTAAAGGAGAAAGGTATTTCAGTCACCCATTGCCAAACTTTAGTATAAATGTTTAAAAATGTGGTTTTAATTCATTGTGTTTAGGAGGAGCAAGCGATGCTCCACAGAGCTTCACGAGTTCTCCCAGTCATCCGCCCTCACCCCCACCGCCGGCCCTCCCTCCGCCCCGGAATCAGTTGTTCCCTATCCCACGTTATCTTGTAGGGGATTAACCCCCACCAGAGGGGCAAAGCCCAGTGTCACACTGATCTCTCCATGGGGTTACCTGCCAACTCGATCCCCATGGGTAAGATGGGCATCTTCTCCCGTGGTCAAATCCATTCTTCCTCTTGGCTTGTGTAGACGAAAACTTACCTTGGCTTTGGGACTCTTTTTGATGATGATTTTACTCTGTGGCCTATTTTTCTGCCTAACCCAGTTCTGAAGCATGTTGTTTTGCTGTGATGGGGCGTCTTAGGTCAGGTCTTCTGGAAGTGGAGAGGCAGATTTGCATGCTCATGATTTGTTAAGGAAGGGCTCTCGGGAGGAGGAAAGGAAAGGACGAGGAGGCAGGAAACCAGCAGAGGAAGGAAGAAAGCCAAGCAAGGGTGTGTGTGTGTGGATGGGAGGAGGGGGTGGGCAGGGGCGCTCTGGAGCACAAGCATCTGTCCAGACAGGTCCCCTGGGCTTTCTCACTCCTGCACCTGTCAGCTTCCGTCATTGGAGGGGTATGAGTTTCACGCACCTTCAACTCTGCGGGTGGGTGTGGACAAGGCCGGGCTGTGACGCTGAGACGTGGTGTGATGGGGACTGGCATGCATGGGGAAGGGGGGAAGGGGGTGTTTACTGTCTGGAGCACAAGCATCTGTCCAGACAGGTCCCCTGGGCTTTCTCACTCCTGCACCTGTCAGCTTCCGTCATTGGAGGGGTATGAGTTTCACGCACCTTCAACTCTGCGGGTGGGTGTGGACAAGGCCGGGCTGTGACGCTGAGACGTGGTGTGATGGGGACTGGCATGCATGGGGAAGGGGGGAAGGGGGTGTTTACTGACCATGTCCAGGACAGAGGGGAAGGGACTGTGACACCCCCTTGGTTGTCGGTTTTTTTTTTTTTGCTATAGGGCACGTGTGCTCACCAGACAGACAGAGACAGACATAGAGACAGAAAGCGAGAAATCACCCCCCAGGGGGGATGGCCACGCCGCAATCCCTTCTCCTCCATTTTCCTCTCAGGATTTTGGGCACACATGCACCCAGCATGAGTTTAAGTCACCGGGTCCAGGACGTGAACCATGGTCGACTACATGGGAGTCCAGTGACATAGCCATTACGCCATCTGTTGGTCCCCTGAGCTGTTGTATTGAGCATAAATCTGAAAATCAATTTTCCAAGGTCTCCAAAGGAGCTCGTTGGAGATTGAATGGCTATGATTCTGAACGAACGAATGGATCTCGGTAGGTTTCTTGCAGAATGAATTTCCTTCCTACGCTTTGCGACATCCCTGAGTGCAGTGACAAATCCAGTGAGTTTTAGTTGTGTGGTGGGATAAAAAAGACTGAGGATGCTTGATCCTACTCTAAATGTTTAAATAACCATATCAATAATTTGAGAAAAGAACAGCAGTTAATCAATTAAAACCCAGGAATACGGGCCAAAAGGTGGAGTGGTGGTGAAGGCGCTGGATTCCCGTGTGGCTGATCATGCTCAAGTCCCAGACCTGGCAGCCTGAAACTCACTCCAGGTGTGTGTACATGCATGCCCCAAATCCTGAGGGGCGAATGGAAGAGGAGGGATTGCGGCGTGGCCAACCCCCCTGGGAGTACTTTCGCACGTTCCCTCTTTCTGTCTCTCTTATCATTCTCAGCGGAGCACATGTGCCCTATGGCAAAAACCAAACCAAAACCAAAACAACCCAGGAATACTACATGTGCTTAATTCAGGCTGCGGATCCTCAAATAAACTCTACTTTGGATGGCTTCATATAATGATCTTTTATTTTTGTTTCATTTTGTTTTTCTTTAAAAGTGGTAGGTCAACATCACTCCATTTCTATATTCCAGAGTCCTGTACATTTCTGAAAAGGAAATAAGCAATGCTCAATGTACAAAGTAAAAACAGAAAGCTAGAAAAGTCGGAAGAAAACGGAGCAGGTTCCCATCGGTTGTACCGTACAAATCAGTAATTGAATGGCGTCTGAAGTGTGATACCACTGCTGTGCGGATGAGTTAAGGAATGAAATAAAAATACTCTATTTTAAACAAACAGTATATA